>NC_046158.1:37743323-38030823 GCF_011064425.1 Rattus rattus
GAATTTGGATAGTGTTCAATGTATAATATATGGAAAAATATAAGTGACTTATAGTTTATGGTAATTTACTATTGCCCCCTAAGTCTAAATTATTAATATCTTATCTCTAAATGGCACTTCAGAAAACAGAAAATAATTGAGTCACAGTACTGTGAAATAATGCTGTACAAACATTTGTTGAATACATAACCAATGCCTACAAAGATACATTTTAAAAGTCAGTCAGTTGAAGAACTATGCAGACAAGACTGGGGACTTACATCCCAACACCAGGAACAGACGTAGTAGGGACAGCAGTTTCATCCTAAAGAAGATCACAACCCATGATATGAATCTTTTCTTTACTTAAGGTTTATTTTTATTGTTAATTATGTGTATCTCTGGGTGGTTAATGGAGGTTTTGTGCACACATGTGTGTATGCCCGCAGGGCCAGAGTCACCAGGTCCCTTTGGAGGTGGAGTCACAGAGGCTGTAAGACCTACCACAGGTGCTGAGAGCTCTGAATTTAGTCCTCTGCAAGAGTACAGTGTGTGTGCTCTTAGCCATTAGCCGTCTCTCAGGAATTCATAAAATACATTGAAATGTTCACATTTTTGAATGAGGTAATAGGGCTAAATTTCCACTTCAGTAATAAACAATAGGCTACCTATCATAATCATACTTCATGTGTAGTAATGAATGGCATCAGACTGAAACATTTAATCCCTCCTTCCCTCCCTCCCTCTCCCCCTCCCCCCAACTCCCCCCACCACTCTGTGTGTTAATATATATCTGTGGAAACTTACTAAATTTAGAAATCATAAGTGCTTTCAAAAGACGGTTTACAGCATCAGCATCCACGGTTCAAAAAATGTTAGCTCTGGTACCCTCTTCCAAAGAACAGACACGTGTACACACACACATGTGGAGCCCCGTGGTTGATATTGGGGATTATCTTTGGTCCTTCTTCCACCTTACTAAGTGAGACAAGGTCTCTCGATAGAATCCAAAGCTCCCTGACATAGCTGACTTTATTAGCCAGCTTGCTCTCAGATCCCCAGTCTCCACCTTCCCAGGGAGGAGCTATAAGCAGGCAGCCATATCCATAGTGGTGCACACCTTGATTCTGGGCCACACCTCCTGCTGGAGACCTACATAAGGACATAGGAAGAAGGGAGATTCACTCTTCTTCGCCACTTGCACTTACCTGCGCATATGTTGGAACCCACTTCTATCGAAGACCAGCTGAAACAACGAGCCTCGTGGGATTGAGAAACTACTAGATCTGGACCTGTTTTGTTCCAGGCTGACCTTGAACTCAGAGATCTCCTAGCCTTAGGATTAAAGGCATGGCCTAAACTTTTCATAGCCACCATACTTCAAGATCCCCATGCCAAGATTCAGGTCAGAAACCTATGTCTTTCAGATTCAAGATGTGGATCACGGGTGAGCCCTCCTATTCTGGATTGTAGTTCATTCCAGATATAGTCAAGTTGACAGCCAGAAATAGCCATTACAGCCATCTTTTAATGTTCATAAGATATATTATGTACATTTTTCTCAAGGTATATAGTAATCTTGTTACATTCGTTCTATGTCTCTCCACTAGACTATAAACTTCTAGAGAATAAAACAGTTTATTTTCTACTTTTCTATCTTTTTTTTTTTTTTTTTTCGGAGCTGGGGACTGAACCCAGGGCCTTGTGCTTGCTAGGCAAGCGCTCTACCACTGAGCTAAATCCCCAACCCCTTTCTACTTTTCTAAATTTAACAAGTTAAAAAGAATACAATGTTTATTGAATGGAGATAACTGGACTTTCTTAAATATGCTACAAGTGTATAACTTAGGGACAAAATCATGAAAACTGACAAAAATATATATTCATACAAAGCCTGAGGATTTTTCATTATGATTTAATGTCACTAGTGAATTAAACATGGTTGCTTCCTTTACAGCATCCAGTATAAAAAGTGTTAACTATGAAGCAATCTCATTAAACATTAACCAAGGAGGTAGATACAAATCTAAGGAGAAGAAACCTTGCTGTGGCTCGGCTCTACTTCACACTTGAAGGATATGCCCCTAGGTACTGAACCTATGGCTTCGCACTGGCTAGGAAAATGCTCTACAATCAGCTTCTCTCCCCACCCTCCTACCCCCCACACACAGTCCTGTGACTACCTCTGATGGCATCTGCTGGTTACTATTCTCCCTGCTTACAGTATCCTTGTTTCATTGCTACCATAGTCCCTGTTCCCTCAGGTTTTCCTGTTGTTGAACCCTCCCAGGAATTCCTTTCTCAATGTAAGTCGGATTTACCAAGTGTATACGGCCTGTGATGGTTTGTATATGCTTGGCCCAGGGAGTGGCACTATTAGAAGATGATGCCTTATTGCAGGGAGTGTGTCACTCTGGGGCATGGGCTTAGAGACCCTCCTCCTAGCTACCTGAGGATGCTCAGTCTGTTCCTGGCTTCCTTTGGATGAAGATGTAGAACTCAGCTCCTCCTGCACCATTCATGCCTGGATGCTGCCATGCTCCCACCTTGATGATAATGGACTGAACCTCTGAACCTGTAAGCCAGCCCCAATTAAATGTTGTCCTTTATAAGAGTTGCCTTGGTCATGGAGTCTGTTTACAGCAGTTAAACCTTAACTATGAGAGTGCCCTAGGTTCAAACCCACTGCCTGAAAACAGGACCACATCTTCCCCATTTTTGAAGTATTTACCAATATTTGAGAATATTCACTTTTCTCTTCTTCCATATCCCAAGGGGAACTTAATGGCAAAAGAACTTTGTCCTACTAACCACATCACCAGTACATGAACAAAAAAGACAGATAAAAGCGCTCTGTAATATCTGTAAAATGAAAAAAAGCATGAAGGAGTAACTGAATGTGAGCATACACAGTATTGATTGATTAGATTTGATTGATTAGATTAATTAATGGCTCGTAATTCTTACCTGGGAAATATTTGACAGCAAGTAACTTTCCAGTGGGCATCTAGCTTTTTATCTATACTATAACTGCATTACACAAAAATAAAGCCTAATAAGACAGAGAAGGGTAGAGTATAAACTGGCTTAGTTATGTGACTCACAATGACCCCAGAAGCCACACTATGTGTTCCTATGCCTCTTCTGATCAGTAGAAAGAGGCAATTGTACCTGGGTCACACTTCTAGAGGCTGGAAGTACAAGACAGTGGAGAACACTTATGTTGTCCTTTTTCTTGAAACATAACATGGAGGAAGATATCATATGTGGAATATATATGTGTATAGGGAGGGAAATTTCCGCACCCACCATTGTAATTAAATTATCATGTTACAGTTCTTAATTCAAAGGGGTGGTGCCCTACAACCGAATCCCCTCTTACAGCCTGCACAGCTTAACATGTCACAATGGCAATTAATCTATAAGATGAATCTTGGAGGTGACAGTTAAATCATAACAAATTAGTTTCTCTATAATCCTTTTCTTCTACTACACTATTTGTCATTTAAACACCTGGAAAATATTTATAGATCATTATACTTGATTTTCCTTATACATATACTAAGACCTTTAAAACACAAATTAGTTTTACACTGAGCATATTATAATAGACACATCATTGTCTCTGATTAAAAACTTTGAATGTAAACATTAGCTCTAACACTTCCTAAGTGTGTCAAATTGGAACTGTTACTTTATATTAGTAAGTGTAACAAAATAACACATGGAAATTGTCTGACACATAATTCATCCCCACAATTTATCCTCAGATAACATTGAAAGGCAGAGAAAAATCATAGGGGAAAATCAAATGTCTTTGTCATAAGAGATGATGTTGTGGACTGAGTTCCTCTGTTTACTTAGAAGCAATAGGTTAAAAACAGGCTTTAAATGGTGACTGTAAGGTGACTGTGTTCTCAAGGATAAGATGATGACCCACAAGCAGGGTAGATATTCAGTGATCATCTGCTGAAATAAAAAGGCACTGGCAATTTCATGTTTCAGGAACTCCAAGCTTTTAATTTGTTTAGTTTTGGGGTTTGGTGGCTTTGTTCACTTGTTTTGAAACAGGAAGTCTTGATAGGTTGTTTAGCAGACACAAAGCAATGCTCCTCCTACTTCAGCCTCCTGAGTAGATGGGATTACAGGAATGTGCTACCATTCAAATTTTCTTACACATATAGATTGTATTGGAATAAGATGGCTCAGGTGCCAAACACTCACATTCATCAATTATGATGTTAGTTCTACCTTCTATCCATTGCTTAATCTGAGCAAGTTGTTTATCCTCTCTGCTGACTAGTTTTATATCAACTTGACACAAGCTACAGTCCTTTAAGGAGGGAGTCTCAATACAGAATATGTCCCCAAAAGATCATGCTGTAGGCAGGCCTATAGCTCATTTTCTTAATTAGGTTAATGTGGGAGGGCCTAGCCCATTAATGAAGAGGACACGTAGGCTGGTGGTCCTGGGTTCTATAAGAAGGCAGGCAGGCAGGCAGGCAGGCAGGCAGGCAGGCAGGCAGGCAGGCAGGCAGGCAGGCAGGCAGGCAGGCTAAGCAAAGCATGTGGAGCAAACCATTAAGCAGCTTTCCTCCATGGCCTCTACATTGGCTCCTTCTGCCAGCTTCCTGCCATATTTGACTTGCTGTCATGAGCAGTGATGTAGAAGCTTAAACCGCATACACCCTTTCCTCGCCAGGTTGTTTTTGGTCATGTGGTCACAGCGATAGTAAGCCTAACACACTGCGTCCTGACATGAGGTTATTGGGAGCTACAGAGAGTTCTAAGGGATCAGCCTCTAGCATCAGGTGTATGTGTGCGAGTTGCTGACAATTTTAATTCAAAAAAAGAGTACTTCTCATCTCTGGCTATTCGAACCACAATCCTTGCTCTCTAGATTACAGCCACATGGGATTCTATTCTTCAAGCTCCTGTTTTTCCTATTTATTTACCTCCGAGTTCTATTAAGCAGAATTTTTTTTTTTTTTACTTAGATATCTTCTACTTACCATCTAGGGTCCTTTCATCTAGTCTAAAGAGCTCTCTTAGGATCATCTTTAGGGTGGGCAGCTAGTAATAGATTACACGTCTAAATTATGCCTGAAGACCTAAAGGAAATCAAAGACAACAGAGAGGAATCAAGGGGGGGGATGAATAAAATAATATCAATAAAGAAATAGAAAATATAGTGTGAAATTCACTGTGCAAATTTTTAAAAGATGCAAGAAAGCAACAACAGTGAGGCAGCAAAGGCCCCGGAAGGAGAAGGGGTCTGAGGAGGAGGGGAAAAGCACAGGGAAGAGAGGCCATAAACTCCAACGGTAAACCCCAACTCATCCATGGGAACAATGGTCACTGTGGCCAAGTGCAAAGGAGGAGGAGGGGAGCCAAACAGTGTTTGAAATGAGAATAGTGGCAGCTTCCCTAATTTGAGGAAAGATATAAATTTACAGATTCAACAAAATCAACAAACTCCATGTAGAAAGGTGGGTCCCCACCAAGACACGCTGTGATCTGCTGAACGGGAGAGAATGATAGAAGAGAACCCGGTTCTTAGAGGCTCCAGCTCATGCAGAAACAGCTGTATCTCCCGCCAACAGTTTTAAAAGCAAAGAAGCAATTTATGAAGGATGAGTCCCCAACAAGATTAACACCCAAAACACAAGGACCAGAAGGCAGTGAAGAGTGTTAGGGACCTGGGCGAAGGGACACACCCCTTTAATATCAGCACTGGAAGGCAGTGGCAGGTGGATCTCTGTTGGTTCAAGTCCAGCTTGGTCTAAATAGCAAGTTCCAGGCCAGCCAGAGGGGTAAGGTGAGATTCTGTCTCAGAAGACAAACAAACAAACAAACAAACAAACAAACAAACAAACAAAACATTGCTAGGAAATAAGCAACAATAACAAAAACAAACCAATACTGCCATTGAACCAAGAATTCTGTATCTGATAACACTCTGCATGGGCAAGACAGCATAGTGGTTAGAAGTTGCTGTGCAAGCAGAGGATCTGAGTTCAAATCTAGAACCCAGGAAACATCCCAGGAAACATCCCAGGAAACATCCCAGGCATTGCTGCCTTTTGACCCTGCATTGGGGCCAGAAACAGGTGGACCCACAGAGCTCATTGGCCAGCCAGCTTAGCTAAAAAGCAAAATGCTACACCAGTTAGTTTTCAATTGGCGTATGTTTACTTGATGTTTGTATCAGATTTTTATTAAGTTTCACAAGTCTAATGTTACCATTATTACTATATTCATTGTGGTCATCTGTGAACAGTGGTGTTTCTGGTTACACCCATAATGCCTGAGGCAGTATGAACTGCTTCATATTAGGATGCCATGTTGGTTTGAATGAAATGGTCCCCATAAGCCCCATGGAAATAACATTATTAGAAGGAATAGCCTTGTTGGAGTAGGTGTGGCTTTGTAGGAGGAAGTGTGTCACTGGGGGTAGGTATTGAGGTCTCAGAGGCTCAAGCCAGGCCCATGTTTCTCACTCTTTCTGCTGCTTGTAGTTCTGGATGTAAAAATCTCAGCACCTTCTTCAACATCATGCCTGACTGGATGCTTCATGCTTCCCCCCATGATGATATTGGACTAAACCCTTGAACGGTAAGCAGCCCCAATGCAACGCTTTAATGAGAGCTGCCATGGTCCTGGTGTCTCTTCACAGCAGTGAACCTTCAGATGCACTCTTGAGTGCTGGGTGTGAGAAGAGCCCTAAATGCTGCAGTACTGGCTCTCTGGCTGGATGGGGCCTTCCTAATCTCAGACACACAACAATATTAAAGTAGGTCAATTAACCCTACTTTTATAAGTGAAAGGAATCTTTAAATGATTAATCTTAGTGGGGAAGGCATATTGAAAACTGAGCCTGGCAGGAAGGTAAGCCCCTGTGTTGAATGGCCAAGTGATGAGTGCAGAGCAAAGTTCCTGAAGGAGAGTGAGAAGGCACTCCAGTGACTACAGGCTTTCCACTGGCACAGAGCAAGCAGCTCATCCACACGCCCTCAGACAAACCTACCAAACCGGTGTCACTGTCATGAGGGCCGAGAGCAGCTGGAGTGTGTGGGCCTTGCACAAGACGTTGGAAGCCACAGAGGAGGAATTATGAGGCTTACGAAAGACCCTGTCTCCACAGTACAACAGTGGGAAGTGAAGGACGCGTCAAACACAGATGTGGAAAGCACAGCAGACTTCCTGAGCAACTGAGACAACTGAAGAAGGTGCCGTTCACAGCACCAAGTGTAACTTGGCCTCGCTTGCTTCCTACTGCTGTGATAGAGACCAGAGCCCAAAGCAAACTGACGAGAAAGAGCGTATTTTAGCTCACAGCTCTCAGTCTGTCATGGAGTCAGGGCAGGAACTTAGTGCAGGAACCGGACCAGAGGCCAGGAAGGAGCACTGCTTTCCAAGGCTTGCTCAAACGGTTTCTGATGCAGGCCAGGACCAAACTGTCCAGGAGCAGTCTTCCTACTGTGCTGGGCCCTCCCACATCGACCACTGATCAAGAAAATACTCCCAGACTTGCCTACAAGCCAACTGGAGGGAGGTACTTCCTTGACTGAATTTTCCTCTTCCCGGATTAACTTCTGTTTGTGTCAAGTCAACAAAAATCTAACCAGAACAGCAGCTGCCCACAAAACAGCCTTCCTTTAGAAGTTCCCCTCACTACTTTTATGACATCAGAAGAAAGGCCCCATACCTAACTTTATGGCCTAAGAGTTCAGGGTAATTCTCTCACTGCTAATGTAGCAAGCTGCAGCCATTGCTAACCTACCAGTCTGACAACCCTGGGGCTCTAAGAACCACCCACGCCTACTCTCACCGTTGCTGTATGAGCAGGAGAAAAGGCCTGGAGGACGATGCCTGTTTAAATGGTGCGATGAGGAAGGCTGCTGACACCGCTCTTCACAGGAAACGATTCCTTTAAAAACCCAGCTAAGATGTGATCTCCAGGTTCAGTAGAAGACCCTGGTGGTGGGAATAAAACCCAGGTCCTCTGGAAGAGCAGTCATGTTCTTAACTGTGGAGCCATCTCTCTAGTCAGATAATGAATTTTTGGCAAAGAGAACTGAAAGCCTGTGAAGGAGCAGGGCATGGTGGCACTCGCCGACCACCGCACACGCCGACCACCACAGCACTCAGGAGGCTGAGAACTGAAGATCACACGTTTGGACTCATCCTGGGCTATTTAGCAAAAACACTGTCTCAAAAAAGGAAAAATACTTTGAAGGAGCCTCCATTTTATATATCACTAAGAACATCCATCATTTGTGGGAATAATTCAAAACATCGGCGATTCCAAGAGTTTGAGAGATGCGATTGCAGCCCTCAGGGGTGGCTTTGCAGTTTGAGATTTCAGAAGCAAACACGGGTGTTTGGTGACAGTGGCAACCGAGTTTCAGTAGAACATGGGGAGCGTGATTCAATGCTACAGTACAGCCACGGAACATGATGAAAAACTGTTTGTTATGAATGAGCTAATAACAGTGAGATTGAATCCCCTCTGGGGAAAGCTGCTACCGACAGTGCTAAAATGTCAAGGAAGATTCGGGATATATGACATAAACTTAATAGGTAAGGCAGTGCATGGCTGAGACAACTGTAATTGTCAAAGTTCTACTATGGGTAAAATGCTATCAAACATCGCCAGATGCTACAGAGAAATCTCATGTTTCAAGAGTCATTATCTTATTGAAGAAGGCACCACAGACCACCACCTCAGCCAGTCAGCATCCTGTAGCTCTTGTCAGGAGAGGGCCCTCCAGCAGCAGAAAGATAAGAATACCCTGACGCTTAGATAATCGCATTTTTTAAAAGGAATCAAATACTTTTAAATGAAACATAAACATTTTTGGTACAGATAGTGCTAAAGTACGGCTAAGAGACCACATAATAAACAATTGAGGTTACTTGCTTTACTGCAATATTTTCTTTATTAGAGTGGTCTGGAACAAAAATCTTTGTATTAATTTTAGCTTAAATGAAAGCAGCAGTATACTTGCAAGTGATCAAAATCCTAGGAGATGTTTAACTCTTTACTCGCCTGGCATATGCAAAGCCCAGAGTTCCATCTCCTCCGGAATGCAGACATTCCTTCCTTTCTTCCTCCCCTCCCCCATCTTTCTCTCTTCTATACATTTAATGCAACAGATTATCAACACACTAAGAAAGCAAGAGGCCTATAAAATCTCTCTACATCACACTTAGCACAGGCCACTTTACTGCACAAATATTAGCTGGGTTATTACTAGGTACAAGATACTATTACACAGTCTACTGGAGCTGTGAGAATGAATAAAATATACTCTGTGCCTTCGCTAGGTTAGAAAGGGCCTACAATTTAATACAGAAAACAGTTGAACACACAGCTCATCATAGAAGACATCTTAAGAGTTTTACAATGATGTTATAAAACGTCAGTTGTGCACAATCCACTTTTGAAGAAAGAAAAAACTTACAATGAATGGTCTGTGCCAGCTCAGGGAGATTCTTACACTGGTGCAACACAGACAGACAACCATGGATAGAAGGACACTGCTCAAGGCAAGAGCAATGAATGTAAGCACATGAATGGTCAGCTTGCTTTAACCACTTACTCAGCCCAGGTCCCACACACAATTCCTTCACTGATAAAGAAAGGTCAACGCAAGAAGTTAGACTCCAAGAAACCAAATAACCTTATTTTAAAATGGGGAACAGAGCTAAACAAAGACTTTTCAATTGTGGAATCTCAAATGGCCAAGAAGCACCTAAAGAAATGTTCAACATCCTTAGTTAAAAGGTAAATGAAAATCAAAACGATCCTGAAATTCCACTTTACATTAATCAGAATGGCTAAGCTCAAAAACTCAGGCAACAGCAGATGCTGGTGAGGATGTAGAGAAAGAGGAACACTCCTCCATTGCTGGTGGGATTGCAAGCTAGTACAACCATTCTGGAAATCAGTCTGGCAGTTCCTCAGATAATTAGAAATAGTTCTACTTGAAAACCAAGCTATACCACTCCTGGGCATATACCCAAAAGATGTTCCGCTATATCACAAAGACACATGCTCTACTATGTCCATAGCAGCCTTATTTATAATAGCCAGAGGCCAGAAACAACCCAGATGTCCCTCAACAGAGGAATGGATACAGAAAATGTGGTGTATCTACACAATGGAATATTACTCAGCTATTAAAAACAAAACCTTCACGAATTTTGCAGGCAAATGGATGGAACTAGAAAATATCCTGAGTAGTGAGGTAGCCCAGATCCAAAAGGACACACATGGTATGTACTTACTGATAAGTGGATATTAGCCCGGAAGCTCAGAATACCCACAATACAACTCAAAGACCATAAGCAGCATAACAAGTAGGAAGGCCAAAGTGTAGATGCTTCAAACCCACTTAGAAGGTGGGACAAAATAATCGTGGGAGGAAGAAGGAGGGAGGCACCTGGGTGGGAAAGGGGAGGAGGAGGAAAAAGGGGGAAGGGAAGGATCAGGAGAGAAGTTCAGAAGGCCAGGAGAATGAATAGAAATATGTAGCAGTGGGGGTGGGTGGGGGACTAGAATGTCCCAGATGTCAGGGATGTGAGAGGTTCTCAGGACCTGATGGGGATGACATTAGCCAAAATGCCCAACAGTAGGGAGAAAGAATGTGAAGAGACCACTTCCAGTAGATAGACATGGCCCCCAGTTGAGGTATGGGCCTACCTACCTGTAGATTGATGGCATTATGCAGGTGAAGGCAGACAGAATAGTCAACTGATAATATCTGCTGAGTCAGAAAGATCAACCCTTCAAAATTCTGTGTTTCAAAAGTCTGTCAATGATCCTAGGCCAGAATGCTGAAGACTTGCTCTCACATGTTGCTAACAGGGCACTGTGCAAGTAGAAACCTGTCTCTAGAAGCCGTGTTAGGCTTCTATATTTACAGATATATTGGTCATTCTCAGATTGCTGATGGGGTTAAAGACTGATTATAGTCTTATAGCCTACCCAGGCTGTTTAACTTTGAGAATACATATTTAGATAGTCATCAAATAGTATACAAGCTAGCCAGGATATAACATGGATTTTAAGCCTTTCTTAAGCTGGAATAGATAACTAAATCTATTTTAACTGATAAAATGTTGGACTGGGTGTTAGGTATATCTTACACTTTTAACTTACAGAATGATAATAGTAGTGCTCAGCTTATATTTGAGAGGAAAGGTTTTTTTAATTAGACAGAAAGGGTGAAGTGTAGGTTGATATTATGCAGGTAAAGGCAGACAAGATAAAACGAGGCCTGTCACTGAATGAAAAGGAAGGGAGGTGGGACCAGAGGTTTTGGAAGGGAGGGACAATAGGAGAGAAGGGGCGGAGCGAGGAAGGAGCTGGGAGAACATGGCGGCAGATGGGAGAACCCCTGCACATAGATAGGGGTTATTGTGACTATTTTTAAGGGATGGGAGTGTACAGGATTTTGTGCTGTCTAGATGGGCAAATTGTATCTTATCAATTAGATCAGAGGTTATTGTGTGGTGTGTTCTTTCATGCGGCGACTTAATTGAGTTCAAAAGAGTGTATGGTGGCAGGATACACCAGGCCCACCATGGAATTGGGATGTGCATGTCTGGCGTGGTGCAAAACAGCCCTGGGAACTAGATGGGTAGAGAGATTGCTGCCAGGCTCAGAGAGTAACCGTCGGCAGTGTGAGATGGGATGGAGCTTAGCAGGTGAGAGGCATTGCTGAGATGAAAATATCCTGCAGATGCCATGTGATCTTACGGTGCTAACACTAACCAGGGATAAAAGAAAGCCTTTTTATTATTTACCGCAATACCTATCCTTCTCAAAAATTTTAGCCCAGAATTGTTCCTGTCTAAAGGAAACACAGGGACAAAAATGAACCAAAAACTGAAAGGCCATCCAGAGAACACCCCACCTAGGGACCCATCCCATCTGTCAACACCAAACCCCAAAACTATTGCTGATGCCAAGAAGTGCTTGCAGACAGGAGCCTGGTGTGGCTGTTCCCTGAGAGGCTCTGCCAGCACCTGACCAGGTCAGATGCAGATACGCAGATGCTCAGAGCCAACCACAGGAGTGAGCCCAGGACCTCCAAAGGACAAGTTAGGGGAAGGACTAAAGGAGCTGTAGGGCACTGCAATCCCATAGGAAGAACAACGATATCAACTAACTGGACCCCTCAGAGCTCCGAGAGAATAAACCACCAGCCAAAGAATATACATGAGCCTGCCCCGGGCTCCTGCTACATGTATATCAGAGGACTGCCTTATCTGGCATCAGTGGGAGAGGAGGTGCTTGGTCCTGTGGAGGCTTGATACCCCAGAGAAGGGGGGTGCAGAGGGGTGAAGTGGGAGTGGGTGGGTGGGGGAGCACCCTCTTACAGGCAAAGCGGAGGGAGATAAGGTGGGGGCTTCGTGGAGGGGGGATATGGAAGTGGGACATTTGAAATGTAAACAAATAAGTAATTAATAAGGAAGGAAGAGAGGGAAGGAACATAGGTAGGTCAAGGCAGTATCTCACAGGCCTGGTATTCCATGCATCTCCTATGTGATTTTAGAGAGTAAGTGGTAGCCATCACAATCCCACCCCTCCTCGTCTTTTGACATCCTAACACATCAGTTTTAAAACTAAACATTCTGTGGCCTATCCTGTCCACACAGGCTTATATCTTATTATACATGAAGTACATCCAGTCCAACTTTAAAAGTCCCCATTGTCTTTTACATTGTGAACACTTGAAAAGGCCAAAGCCTTTTAACTGTGAGCTGCTATGAAATAAAAACACAAGTAAGCAGCACCTGGGAGGCAGAGGCAAGTAGATCTCTGTGAGTTTGACGACAGCCAAACTACAGAGCTAATTCCAGGACAGCCAGGGTTGTTGGAAGCCCTGTCTCAAAAACCAAAACCCAGAAACCAACTAACCAAGCAAACAAATAAACAAGTTAAAAACTTTCAATATGTATCAGGACAAAGTAAAAATTCCCATTTCCAAATGGAAGACCCAGGCACAACATGGAACAATTACATTAAATCAAGACCAAAATCCAATGGGTCAGGTCAAACAGCCAGTCCTGCAGTTCCATGTCTGGCATCTGGGACTCATTGGGTCATGTTCAAGCTCCAAATGGTTATGATAGTCTCACTCCTCTAGCTCTTTCACTGCAACATACAATTGATTCTCTTCTAGGCGGTCTCCACACTATACCCACTACTCTCCCTGGTGAGCAGTCCATGGGCTGAGCATCATTGATGACTTTGTCTCCATGGCAACTGAAGCTTCACACTCAAAGCTTCATGAAGTAGGTTCAGAGACTCTGTAGGAATTCTAACCCAAACACATAGTGCCTAGCTGCAGCTGTTTTCCATGATCCCTCAACCTTGCATTTGCTGTGCTTTCAAAACCAGTCCCACCTGGACAATGTTGCCAACTTCCTTCAGCTCAAGATATAGGTTGCCTACCAATCTCTTGGACTACTGCTGACCTCAACTTTGGCTGCTGACCTCAACTTTGGCTGCTGATCCTAGGGAAACACATTTCTATGCAGTTGCTTTCAAGGAGCGGGGAACCCCCTTAGCTTAGGCTGGCTTCATTTACATTTGGATTTGGATCTGCACAAAATGGAGCCTTGTGTATGTGGGGCTTTGCTTTCGTGACACCTTTATTACCCAGGTGGATCACAGCAGGCTTATCTACAGTGGTGTAGATCCCCTCAACAATCACAGCTCACTTCTCATCACCAGCTTGGCTCTCCTCTCCTGAAATTTTCTCTACCAAATTATCCATCATCTCATGATTCGACTTCAGTTAGGTTGGCAGTATCTTAGTAAATAAAGCTGGATTAGTGACCAACTTATCACAAAAGGGTCCATGGCCCAGTTCCTAGACTACTTGTTCCCCTCTGAAACCTCACGATGCAGGCAGGTCACAGCTATCTTCATCTCCCTCACCATTCCAATCTTCTAAGCTACCACAGAATGACTCAAGCTAGCACTTGAGAGACAGAAGAGCATGGATCTCTCTAAGTACGAGGCTAGCCTGGTCTACATAAGCAAGTTCCAGAACAGCCAGGGCTATATAGGAAGACAATGTCTCAAACAAAAAGCTGGTCCTTTATGCTATGATTCCAGCAACCATTGGTTTTTCTAACACAACATTCCGAAGTCTGACATTCTTCCCACAAAACAGTGCCAAGTCCTAAAAGCTACGAAGTCCTGTTCAGCAGCAGCAGCCCTCCTTCTCAGTAACACATTCTGCTCTAGTTCTTTTCTTATCATAGCAATGATAAAATACTTTTAAAGGAGAAAGGTTCTGTTTAGCAAACAGTTCCAGGTTATAGTCCTTACGTCCATGATCAGAAGACAGCAGTTAGTTACTGGATGTAACTGCATAGTTCAATTTTTTTTCATTTATGCCAACCCAGG
The DNA here is from genome assembly GCF_011064425.1 of Rattus rattus. Taxonomy (NCBI): domain Eukaryota; kingdom Metazoa; phylum Chordata; class Mammalia; order Rodentia; family Muridae; genus Rattus; species Rattus rattus. The sequence continues at coordinate 37,757,734 of NC_046158.1, forward strand.
TCCCACCAGCAATTAAGATGGGGGTCTTCAATTAGCAGAAGAAGACAATCTCTCTCGGGCATGATCAGAGGTCCAGCTCCTAGATAAGCCTAGTTTCTATCAGGTTGAAAACATTAACCATCACACTTTCTAATTACATTTGAATTTGTAATATGTGTACTGTGGTATGACTGAATGATTTAACTAACCCCACCATTTCTTGCTACAAAATACTATACTTTGATTTGGCTTACTATACTATCAAGTCTCTAATGGTACAAGTAAATCACTTTCATATCAAGTGTATTTTGGGAGTAGAGTTTCATTAGATCAATATAAATATAGTCACACCCCTGAAAACATCTGGCAGATACTGTTTCTAGAATGGTATCTTTGATGATCTAGGAATATATGTATATTAACTTTTATATTAATAATGAAAAATTTTAGAGTATCTTTCTCACTAGTATCTATGCATATACATATACAAATAAATACATACCTATCTTACATACGTGTTATACATATGTGTATATTTGCACATATATGTGTGTGTGTGGATGTAGGTGTGTGTACACACAGATGCTAGTAAGGGAAAAAGTACACATATATTATTCTCTTCTCTAAATAGTCTGGGCTCACCTCAAACCTAAGAGAAAAGAGTAAGTGCATCCAGGCCTGAAAATCCCGTACAGAAGAGCACTGCTCTAACAGGAACGACAAATAGTAGAAACATGAGAGCTCAGCTCTAACTCTGACGATAGTCTATGAAGAAAGCGAAATTTGAAATAAACTATAGCATTAAACTTAATGCCAGATGTATGTCTTCCAATTTTGTCTTTTCACAAAGCTGACACAGATAGTGTGATGCTATTAGAAAAACAAAAACAAAACATAGGAATGTTTTACAATAAAAGTGATGAAGAGAGAAAAATCATGAATTCTATTATCAATAGTCCAGGGGTCTTGAGCATAGAAAAGCCAGGGAACACCACTGCAATCACGAGATATCTTGTTTAACCACTCTGCCACACAGTACCATGGAAATACACCTGAAGAGATGACAGCAATGTTCGTGTTAGACTTCTTACAACATCCGAACCATGCTAACTTAGATGGCTGCTGTACAATAAAAAGCTTCTTTCCATTTTTACAGAAATGCTTTCTTACTACAGATATTATATATGTATATATTTCATATATATATGAAAAGAACAAACGGCAACAGCGAAATCCCGTAACTCAGCATATGACACTGACGTGACCAACTGCCCTTGCCTTTCACCTGCTCCTTGGCTAACACATCTGTACAGGCAGACCTTGTGGTACATGTGCACCTTGGGCTCCTACAAAATGTGAGAAGAGAATAATACTCCAACCAAATTAAACCCCAAAAAGCCTTAACTGAAAAATATTTATGTGGTTGGGCTCCTTTCTCCGCACTATCATTGTGAGAAACAAGTCTTTCTTTTATCATCTCTAACACTTCTGTGATTATTCCTGGATCTTTTAAATTTTTGTCCCATTTCAAGCAGACAGACAAATAAGAAGGTATCCTTAAATCAACTGATGTTTTAACTTTGTCCACTTTCACATGTTCAAAAGCCAATGACAGATATGGTGGTACACACCTGTAATCCTAACTTTTGAGAAGCTGTGGCAAGAGGACCATGGGTTTGAGGGGAGCCTAGACTACTTAAGAAAGTTCCAGTTTAAAATAAATCAAGGGTATAGCAAGTCTGTGAAGCAGCGTCATCACACATGCAACTGCTCATTGCAAAAACACATGTGTTCGCCATGCCCGCCAACCCTAAACAGAAGTAACAGTGTAGAACTTTATAAGATGTAAGGTGGCTGGATGGAAAGTTTCTCTTATTCAAATACACATTTAAGAACAGCAATGGAAATGGGTTTATATTAAGTACTTTCTTTAGATTGTTACTATACAGTAATTTTGAAGATCTTTTTCAAAATATTCTGATTCAAATGTCTAAGATATTTTATAGCTCTACTGTATGCTATAGATTATATTATATTTAACTTTATGTTATACTATTGACCTTTTTAGCATGTTGGACTTACACAGAAACTAGAAATTCCTGCAGACTTACTAAACTCTATGTACTGTAGATTCAGTGTTATAAGGGGAAATAGTGATCAGATCAGATAACAAAGCTGCTATGGAAATGGTTGATTAGAGATAATGATTTAACAAGAATCTTTACTAACCACTAGAATTCACTGGGAACATCTCAGCTTATCCATCTGTACAATGTAATACTATGTCATCTAAAGTGTTAAAGACACAAATAAAATGAACCTTGATGCCCACATTGGTATACTTACTTAAAACCATTTAACAGAAAAACAGTAAGAAATACTGAAATTATCAAAATTAAAAGAACCTATCAGTAAATACCTAACTACTTCATGTTCATAAAAGAGCTGACATTTTAATTGCTAACACCAACTTTATATTTCAACAGTACTGAACTAAAATACCTGTACCTGTAAATCTCAACCTGTCTTACCACACATAGAACCAAGGACCTCACCCATGCTTACCAAGTATTCTACCACATCTATAACCCTTTCTACTCTTTCATTTTGAGAAAGATCACAAAAAGCCCAGGCTAGCTATTAACATACTGTGTAGCTATGGTCGGTCTTGAACTTCAAACCTCCAAACCTCGGCCTCCTGGGTAGCTGGGACTATTGGACTAAATCTCCAAGGAGGGATGGCTTGGTTTGTCTTTAAAGACAGTGACTCATTATGGTTTCTCTAATCTCCTAAAACTCAAACTACCAAAAATAACAGCAGAGTTCAAGTAAGTAACAAGGGAAAAACAAACAACAACAACCAAAAAAAAAAAAAAAAAAAAAACCCTAAACTTTTCCCAATGGTATAGGTTTTCTTTCTAAAAACTAAAGCTCTCTCAGTGTTGCCAAAGGTAGCTTAAGCCACTCATGGTAACACAAAACCAGGAGTTTATGCAACACGGTAATCTAACTCTGCCACATGAAAAGAAGTGTAGATGTGAAAAGCCAGAGCGAGCCAGGTGCATCAGGACATTCTGGAGACTTCCTTTGTTTCCCCTTTCTCAGCACACGGCCTCCATCCAAGGTCCAATTACCACAGCTACATTTCAACAAGAAAGGAGCAAGCAACAGAGCCCCCCTTCTTCCTGTGAGGATACCTTCCTTCTGCTCAGCTGGGTGCATCATGTCTATCATCCCAGCTCTCAGAAGACAACAGGACAGCTGTGCATCTGAGTCCAGGCCTTCCACAGTGAGTTCCTGGCCACTGAAGTTATATAGATTCCTCGTGTCTCAAACAACAGAAATACTACACACTGCTCATATACACCACCACTGTTTACTCATTACCCTAGCTGCAAGGACACCAGAATGTCTCTGTCCAGGTAGTGATATACTAGGGACATAACTTAGAGGAGGGAGAGCAGCAGACAACATGTACATGCTACTGCCAAATCTGATCAGGTCCAGGCAGAACTGTTCTCAACTTCATTCTGACCTAAAGGTTAATATTCTAGTCAAGTATGATTGCCTCTCCAAATAAAAGGATATCACATCAGTAGCTCTAATTGAATGCCTCCTTGCTAGAAATTAATGTATCAGGAAGGCTGAGATGTACGTGACTCTGATAAACTTATGTATGTTATAGACTCATATGGAGACTAAGGAGATCAGACTGGCTTGTAAAGGGCTTGCTGTTCAAGTATGAGGACCTGAGTTTGATCCCCAGAACCCATGTAAAAAGGTGGGTATGGTAGCCACACTTGTAATTCCAGTGCTGAGGAGATGAAAACAAGGCAGACAGACCCCTGGGACTCACTGTCTAGCCAGCCTAACCTAATATAAGGGCCTCAGGCCTTGGTGACCCACCCTGTCTCAAAAAAACCACTGTGAATGGCTCCTGAGGGGTAATACCAAGGTTACCTTCTGGCTTCTACACATGCACCTCAACACACATGTAGACATACATATACAGGGAAATACACAAATATACACAGAAGGTGGAAACCTATGGAAACAAACATGCAAGGGCTACAATAAACTGTGGATATCATACACTTTGATGCTTAGGAGGTCTTTATAGTTGATTTCATGCCTCTGAGTAGTCTATAAAGGAGCAGGCCACATTTAACACAAGTAACAAGCAAGAAAGGTAAGACATTCATTCTATTTAAATATTAGTAAAATCCTTTCAAATAGACAATGCATCACTTCATGGTTGACTGTACCAAGGCAGAAAGTTGCAAAGTAGCACACGGTGACTTCATTACTTGTACTCAACATCAATCTAAAACTATTCTCCTGCCTATGTAGCCTGTTCAATTAATTACACATGCTAAAATCCTCATTCAATTTTAATACAGGAGAAACTAAAGCTACTGAGTAATTTAGCTACCAATATGTTTAGGACTACCAACAAACGCTTGCTGAGTACAGTAGAAAGGTTTATGTATTCAAAATCAAGCCAAAATATAAGAGTCAATGATCAGTAAAACAGAACTAATAAAAATTAAGTGTTACCAAACTGTTAGGAAGAGAGAATCACTTTCAATTAGGATGATTAGCAAAGACCTCAGAGCGACGACTGAATATACAGAGCTTTAGGAGGAGTTCTGCTTGCACCAAAATACTTTTTATTCTATGTAAAAATAATGATATAAGAATGGTATAAATATGTGTGATGTACTATATGTAATTTATATGGGATACAAGATTAAGTTATTATCCATGAATCTTATGATGTATTCAGGAGCCAATGAGGATATCCAATTAGAATATGAATAGGAACTAATAAGAACAGGAAGTCACTAAATGAGTTCTAGTAGGAAAATACTTTTAACAAGACTGAACTTAGAATCACACACAAGTTTTGATGGAATTGACAATGTTCCCCACCAAAACAAATGAACAAACAAACAAACAAAAAAACACCAGTGAAACAGTTCTATTACCTGTGTGGGTTTGTAGTATAGAGGAAAAGAATAGCAAGTGTAATTTCCTCTAAAAATTGCTAAAATATTTTTATGTTATAGAACACAGAAATATTGCCTATAGCCTTAACTTTGCAATGCTAAAGTCCACAGCTTTACTCCTGTTCATCTCCTGGTGTCTCATGGATTGCTGACTGGATCCTTGGCTCCTCCGTCTTGAATAAATCATCACCTTACATGATCCAGGCTTAGTGGTCCCCAAAATCAGTGCTGCAGTTCAACCTTCTGACTGGAGGGTGTGAGGAGACTCACGGCCTGGCCACTTAAGCTCAAAGAAATAGGTCTTATTTTTGCTTAGTATCTGACAACATGAGCATCGCCTCTTCCTGAAATTCTTGGATTTAGAACAACTGCAATTAGCTACTTAATAATTTTAACTTGATTACAAAGCAGGACATGCTGCATAGAAAGCTCCCATAGAAACACTTTAGTATGTTGTTGTAAAATATTCAATCAGGTCAATAAAATTCTGATTACAAACAAAACAAAACAAAAAACCCTTTAGACACAGCCTGGTGATCCAGCACTTGCCTGGTATGTGTGAGGCCAGGATTTCATCATACCACAACAAAAGTGAAGATGACTCAGAAGGAAAGGGAAGGGGGAGGGGAGAAGGGAAAGAGGAAAGGGAGTATTTAAGAGAAAGTAGCAATGCTTCCTTAAGCAACTGTGGGACAAAACAATCAGAAAGCCTTCAGGGAAAAATAAAACTTCTCTAGTCAGCACAAAGCAGCAAACCTAAAACAATCTCCAAGAGAAATTCTGAACGTAACTACTAAGATCACCTGCACATGGCTTTGTCTGAATCCCTCTGCTCACCACTGCTTCTATGCTGAGTTAAGGGAGTGCACCAAAAGGAGGTCCAACAACAAGTAATTTACTCAACACTTACTCTCCTTTGTCACTCATAAAGATACTTCTTTGTTGTTCTGGTTTTTTTTTTTTTTTTTTTTGGTTTTGGTTTTGTTTTTTTTTTTTTTTGTTTGTGTGAAAAAGATGACAGTATGATTCACAGTGAACTATGCATGTAATAAAATTTAGTTATAAGTTAAATTTTCATCTTACACTATTCTAAAGTCCTTTAAGGCATTTGACAAGTATTGAAATGCCTAGAGATAGGACATGAGTCACAGAATGTAAACATTCAAGGGGCTTGTGCAGAGACTATGGCAGTTTACTGGTAAATATCTCCTAACTCCGTTCTTATTCTCAGAGAAACAATGGACTTAGAAGCTCAACTGTCACGGGTCTTACTGTGTCAGTGTGGTCAATCTTGTGACATCACTGTTGGGAAACCTGCAACAGAAACACAGAATTGGCAATCAGCTGAATCACACTTGAGTTATTTCAGAAGCCGTTTCCTTAGAACTTGTCTTTACTTTATGAGAACTAACTTAAAGTGAAGGAAACACACAGCTGGCGAGACCCAGGCGGGAACAAAGCTCCTGATGCTTACAGTGGGCAGGGTGGGCTTTGCTCATAGTCGGCAACACCATTTACTTACAAAATCACCTATAGGACATGTGGTTTACAGGCCTTGTTTGTTTTCAATATTCATCCAGAAAAAAATGGCTGTGTCTTAAATATATCACAAAGAGGGACTGATTCTAAACACTTCCTCTATGATTAGTAGCCCAACCCACAGTCAAAATGTCATTTACTGAAAACAGGAGAAATTGCTACACACTAATCCTTATCAAAGATTAAAAGTATCACCAGGACAGATCCAGTGTAAGCCATGAACCCAGGGGAAACTGTACATTAAGCCACTTCCTAAGCTATTAATGACTTGCAGTTTATCCCCGAGAAATCTGACCTTCTAGAAACTTCTTCATTAACAAGGCTTTATCTAAGACATCTCTTAAATGCTTTAGTATTAAAAAAACAACACACTGTCAGTGTTTTAAGGTTAATAGCTTTCACGTGTTGCTTTAACAAATCTTCATAATAATCCTTTCCCAAAAAAACAGAAGGTGAATAATCTTCATTACACACTCAGGAGAAGCTTGCACCAGGACATGAGAATTGTCCTGGTGCAGAAGGGAGCTGTCATGGCCTTTGTGGGCACCAGGCATACATGTGGTGCACTGACATACATGCAGGCAAAACAGTTGTGAACACTAGATAAAACAAAACAACAAAATACAAAACAAATGCCACCTTGATAGCCAGCCCACCACACAGTTAGCACTAAGTTCCGAGGAAGGATCCCCTGAGCACTGCTCCTGTAGATGGAGCCCGGCGGGCAGACACTCAGGTGTCAGCTGCTAAGTGAGAGAGCAAGGAGTTGTGGGGGCGGCCTTAGGACATCTAGGATGACGCCTTCCTCTACAGAGCTACAGAGGTAAAGGAAAACACTTGGGGTTGCTACTGCCTCCTTAGCAGAATGAGCCAGAGCCGCCTGATGAAAGTCACTGCAGGAAGCATTCGAAACGCTTTCATTCCAGCAAGCAAATAAAAACAATAAGCCTGCCAAGGTAGGGAACTACAGCAGGGTAGTGAGTCTGCAGAGCTAAGGTTTAAAACATACACAAGGAATTGAAAACCCAAGATAGATTTTTTTTTTGTTAAAAATCTATACTTGTATGAGTGTGTGTGTGTGTGTGTGTGCGTGTGTCTCTGTGTGTGTCTCTGTGTGTGTGTGAGTGTGTGTCTGTCTGTGTGTGTCTGTGTGTCTCTGTGCGTGTGTCTCTGTGTCTGTGTGTGTGTCTGTGTGTGTGTGTGTGTGTGTGTGTGTGTGTGTCTGTGTGTGTGTGTCTGTCTCTGTGTGTGTGTGTCTGTCTGTCTGTCTGTCTGTGTGTCTGTGTGTGTGTGTCTGTGTCTGTCTGTGTGTGTCTGTGTGTGTGTGCTCACACATCTACAGTGACGGTATAGATCAGGAGACCTCAGGTATCACATGGAGTGCCAGGCCCTTGCTCCCCACCTTGTGTGAGGCAGGACTCCCTCCTCCTCCTTTGCTGCTATGGACAGGGGTCCTCCTATCTCCACCTGGAATCACGCATCACACCGTAGGTGCTCTGAGATTATGGGTGACTACAACAGCGCCTGGTCTTCATGTTTACACAGCAGAAGCAGCATCCACTGAGCCCTCTCCCCGTGCAGATGAGAGGAATTCATGTTCAATTAACAAGGCAGCAAAGACCATAAAGTTCTAAGTTACAGGACGAAATAAACAGGCAGTGGGAGAGCATGGGGATTTTGTTTTGGAAACCAGAAAGATTCGTGTTACTACCATTCATTCAAGTGCAACTGTTCCCTCAAGCAGGTAAAAGTTAAAATAATGTATGACAGTGAATGTGTAAAACTCAAGGGGAAACTTCATAGCTTCCATTTCAATACTTAAGCTCATTAACTTGTCTAGACTTTGAGTCTGGTTAACTTTGGTGTATGGTATTTTTATTTCCTTCTAATTTTTTATATAATAAAGTTTATTTAAATTTTTTAAAGAAAATAATCCAAGATTTGAAAATAAATTATATAAAATTTAGTTCAAATTAAGAGTGCAGATGGGTTCACTAAGGTAAATGGAGAAAGAACAGAATATCCAGCAAAATTTGAGGGATTCTTATAAGACTCACGAGACACAAAGAAGGGGTGTCGTAGGCTCACTGACTCAAAGCAGAACATGAAACAGACTGTAAAGATAAGTGAGAAGCCATTTTGAAGGGAGAGTGTACTGAGGAGCTTCAAATGATAGGGCAGTGTCAGGGAAGCAGAGTCTGAAAACACTTCCCTCTAAACTACCTCAGACCAGCAAAGCAGGCCACAAGAGGCCACACAGATGAAGACCATCACAGTATCATCTGGACCCAAAGGAGCCTTCAGGGACACTGTGCCTCTCAAATAGACGGGGAAAAGTGACTACTACTTGAAAGGACTTTCAGGTGATGAACAGAGCAAGCAGGTGTTAGTTATTCCTCTCTGTCCTCCGGTATTAGGGACACAGATACCAGTCTCCGGATCATGGAAACACTACACTCTCCCTCTAATCAATACAATAGATAGCAAGAAAGTTAGTTCTGGAATAAATACACTTTCTATAAAACTCTGCAATTCTGAAGAGGTAATAAAAGTTGTGTAAATAGATTGAAAGACTATTCATAACTGGATAAAAAATAAAGGTAAATGCTCTATTTTTTATTTTTTAACAAGTTACAAGACTATGCTAAAATACATGCTTCACTAAAACCCTAAGCTGAAAGCATCAAAAATTAAGTTTAGTCATGGCATTTTTTACACATGACTTAGCAGGGACTTGTATGAGGGGGAAAACTGCAGAACTGAAATGACTCCAGAGAATAAAACCAGACAAATATAAAACTTCTCATAAAACCTCAAGTGGGTTTTATAAGCAACAGATAACTGCTTAAAATCACGTCAAAACTAGGAAGTGTATTCAAGTTATACAAATAAAAAGTAATGTTTTATTTTATGAAAATATAATTCAACGAACATTTGGTTATGTATCATTTTTCTACGAGGCATTATTATAACAGACATCCTTCAACTCTACCAAACCTCAGAAAGCACATAGCAATGTTTCTCACCTAAGACGTGAGATAACAACTGTTAGTCATTCTCTAATGAACATTTTTCAAGAGATTAGTATGTACTGCCTTCATTTTTACTCTCACTCTGCCCCGAATCAGAGCGCCATCCAGAGACTGAATCTGACGTTAGCTTTGGCAGCGAGCACACGTCCGCGCTGAGCCACCTCACTGACCAGGCCTTTTGTAGATAACGCACTTTAGTATGCGGCTTTAACTTGTGCTTGACAATGCTCTGTAACTTTCCATATTACAAAGTAAGAATAGTTATGTCTACTGGAAGAACTGGGAGAAGTAACATCTACTTACTTTATTCACCAGCCAGCTAAACACAGAAATAAATATTGAAGGTACCTATAATCATTAAAAGCAGTAGTTATAGACCATTAAATAGTCAAAAAATGGGTTTTTTTTTTATCTTGTGTTGTACACTTTTTTAAAGAGGCACCTACATAGTAAAGAAAACCATGTCTGAAGATATACCTCTGTGTAGTATGTGTGCCTGACATGTATAAAGTTTGGGTTTGGGGCTGGAGAGATGGCTCAGTGGTTAAGAGCACTGACTGCTCTTCCAGAGGTCCTGAGTTCAAATCCCAGCAACCACATGGTGGCTCACAGCCATCTGTAATGGGATCTGATGCCCTCTTCTGGGGTGTCTGAAGACAGCTACGGTGTACTTATATACAATAAATAAATTTTAAAGTTTGGGTTTGAATCCCTGAACTGATAAATTATTTCCAAGATGTACATAAGAAAAATAATTTCAAAAATCACATGTGTTTAATGTGTTTCAAGCATCGCAAACTTGGATTATGGATAAGCCTAACTTTAAATAAGTTTAACTTTAAAAAAATCACAAGCTTCCTTTACTCCTTTTATTTTTTGTTAAGACTAGATCCCCAGCACCACAGGCGTTTATTGTAGGCATACACTGTGGATTTTGCAGGCAACTGTTGTAGATATGTGAGAGAGCACAGCCAGAGGCAGGGACATCCAGGAGAGTCCAGGCGGTCATGACCCTGAGCCACATGAGAAGGACGGGAGGGGAGCCAGGGGAGCCAGGTGCAGTGGCCAAGGAAGGTCAAAAGGGGCAGTCAAAATGGCTGGACTGTATGGGGAAGGGCCTCGGGGAGGGGGTGTGATACCATCTATACTCTCTAACAGGCAGGGACACTGGAGAGCCTGGTGGCGAAGTCCGTTTTGTTCATTAGGCCCCTCAGCATTCGTCCGAGGATTTGACCTATGTAATAGAGACCTCTCAGGGTACTGCACTAATGCGGTACACAGATGGATAAGGAACACATATACACAAGATAAATAAACATTTTTAAGTAGAAACCCCCAATCCTGAGGAAACTACTGGTAATGTTATTTGTTCAGTTCTACGCAAAGAAGCTTTATGCAAACTTGAAATATTAAATTATTTGTTACTATTTCAAATAGTACAACAGTGCATGTTTTTTCTTTACGGTAGTCTGGGTAGAACTCAGGGTCTTGTGTACTCAGGTGAGAGCTTTATTTACTGAGCTTTGACATCAGCCCTACAATTATGCATTTCTGAATATTAATACCATGCCAATACTGAGTTAAAATAATGCTCTTAAACACATCAAGTGTTATTTCACTAGGGATCTCAATATATGCTTAAAAAGGCAAGGCACTGAGGTCAATCCCCGAAACTAATAAAGGTTAAGTCCTGGCTACCCTAGAACTCACTCTGTACAGCAGGCTGGCCTCAAACTCACAAGAGTTGCACTTGCCTCTGCCTCCTGAGTGCTGGAATCAAAGCCTCCACCACTCAGCAAATTTCTCTATTATTAACAAAGCAGGGTAGAAGCCCTCTCCATTCTGTGGGGTATGATATGTTCATTTCAGTAAAACAGTCCCAAATTGGGAGAAAAGGAACTATCTCTTTTTAAGTTTTATTTTGTGTGTGTGTGTGTGTGTGTGTGTGTATACTATGGGCACGCCCCTTGCCCACTGAGGTAAGAGCTGTAGTCTGGGCAGTTATGAACTACATGTTGGGTACTGGGAACTAAACCCAGATCCTCTGCAAGAACAAGTACTCAACTTTGGGCCATCTCTCCAGTCCCCCATAAGAACCATCTTATCTTCAAACAATAATCAAGTTTACCTTTGGGAGACAATGTTTATTTTACAAGGGAACCCATCATGTAAAACAGTGTTTATAAAGGGAAATGGCCTTTATTCTTCAGTTTTGGAGAAAGGAGGCTCTTCGTGGTTGGTTGGTTTAATTTTGAGGATGAGATCACACTGTGTTGCTAAACTGTAAAGGCTTGGGTTCAAGTGATTTTCCTGTGTGTCTGGGACTACAGAAGTCTGCACCATTCCCAGGTGAATTGAGTTTTAAAAGCTTCCAGGTTGCGACACTGTTGCCGTGCACTTAAGTTTCAATTTGCTTTACTGTGTTCAGCTATGTAAATTTGCTGTAATTCTTTTGCCTCTCTATGCAATGCTAAGGACAAAAATCTCAACAGAACATAGAAAACAATGAAGTGCAGTTTATTAACCATTTTAATAGTCTTGGCCACTGGAACCTTGTTTGCTGTGTAATATGAGAAGAAAGTAGGCGGCTCTAAGAGCAAGGAAAGTTGAGCATATTTTGTTAGTGTTGTATTTCTGATTAATAGAGATAGAGTACCCTATGTACCACAGGCTAGCCTTGAGCTCAGCCATCTTCTTGCCTCTGCCTTCCAAGGGCTGGGACTTAGAACTTCCCACCACACCCACTTAAGGCAGAGTTTTAACTAAGCAGTTAGCATCGTACGTAAGAAGAAAGCCTGCCATGTCAGTGTGAAACAGACATAAAATAGAAGATACTGCAGTAAAGTGTCAGTGGAAGGCAGTGCTAGACTTCCTCATAAGATGGGGTGGAGACTCCACATTCAATTCCAATACCAAACATAAATAAAATAGAGAGAGCATCAACAGAAGCCATGCAAACAGTGAGCTCTAAGTTCTGCTGTGTTAAAATAGCACCAATTAAGAGAAAAGCAACGCAGCAAGCAAGCAGCAGGCCATTTCCTGAGCTGTGCAGACACTATGGTGGAACCCAGGCCAAACGTTATTTGCTAATCTCTGCAAAAGACATCTGTTTTAAAAAAGAGGAGGAAGACTTAACTTCAGCCACAATAAATGTTTTTACTTGAACAAAGAGTAATTTACGAAGCAAGCTGCACTCGGAACCAGAGGTTCTGATGGCTCCCTGGCAGTGACAGGAGTCAAAGAGACAAGTCAACAGTGCATTTGATTGGCTGAACTGGTCCAGAGTCGGATGGAGCTTGGCAGTCTGACTGGAAAGCCTCTAGTTTCTAGTGTCTACACTTTAATACTGAGCATCTGCTGAGTGGGGGTTGGGGCCTTATTTAAAGTGTTGGAGCTGCCTTCCTAATTTACAAAACAAACAAACAGAACCATTAACACATCCAAAATAGAAAACGAAGGGAGATAGCCAGATTGCGGGAGTATGGCTCCAATTCCAAGCCTGCACACAGGACAAGAACTTACTGGGTACTTCTTGACGTTAGTTTGAATGGCAGGTCAAGGTAGGGTAAAAGTCAAATGTGCTTTCTTTTTAATGTTCAAAGGCAACGTTCCAATGATTCCCGCTGCTGCAAACAAATCCTTGCTATACCAAATGAAACAGTAAAGGAGCAGCCTAAAAGACTGGCAGTGGCTGACTCCATGAACTAAAGCATCTATACAGGCCAGCAGAGGGTGGTGGATATCCTAGAAATGGAGTTCCAGAGGGTTGTCAGCTACTGGGTATGCTGGGAACTGCTAAACCATCTCTTTAGTTCTAAGCCACCAATCTTTATTCTGACAGTTAGCAGCTCCTTATCAACAAAAGAAAGAACATCAATATCACAGGTCTTATTTGTTGGGTACTCTACAGCTTTGGTGACCTCAGTGGGCTTGTCTAACAGGATAAGTAGACCTCTTGTTCAATATTGGTCCCTAATCATTAGCAGTTTACTGATTGGAACTGCTCATAAAGCTAGAAGGTGATCTGTCCCCTCCCATGAAATGTATAGAAATAAATCAAATAATAATCTTATTTAACCCCCTCCAATATTGTCAAAGCACAAACTAAAAGACAGTAAGATTTTTAAGACTATTTTTTCATAAGAAAATTTCCTTCAGTAGTAAACAATACCAACGGTGAAAGACGAAGCACAAATACAATCTATTTACAAACATTAAAAAATGCATTATCAAGATTCCAACTCTCACTGATAAAATAAAAAATACACTTGCTATTGATCCCCATTCTTTGCACGGAAATCTCAAAATTCTTAAAATTTCCATTGCAGCTTGCTCACTTCAAGCCTCCGTTAATAATACTTGGGTTTATGCTAATTGGGGGTGGGGTAGAGCACTCTACATAGTCTGGGAATGGGGCCTGTCACCAGAAAGAACAAATAATAAGAGTCTGCACTTTTAGCTCCCCAAAATCTCAGGGAGTGGGATGTGGGTACTAGAGATTAAGTGCTACAAGGATTACTAACCATGGTGTCCATGATTTGATACACTTCTAAGTAAGTTATCAGGAGAGTAGCTCACCCTACTCCAGGGAAACAGACGCTCAGACCCTTTCAGACATGCACCAGATACTGTGCTACACTCCTCGTCTGGCTGTCTTTCTGCACAGTTAAAGTGATCTTTACAAAACTGACAAACAGACCAGTGAGATGGCGCAACGGTTAGGAGCTGCTGGTCTTCAGAGTCCCAGAGCTTCAGGCCCAGCACCCACACGGGGCGACTCACGACAACCTGTAACTCTAACTCCAGCTCCAGGGGACTCAACACTCTCTTCTGGCCTCTACACACACACACACACACACACACACACACAGAGAGAGAGAGAGAGAGAGAGAGAGAGAGAGAGAGAGAGAGAGAGAGAGAGAGAGGTGCACATAGTTCTAAAAATCTAGTAAATGTAAGTAAAACATTTTTTGAGTTCTATGAACACTTCTAATAAATTAGGAAAAGTCCTAATTTACAGGTTATTGATCAGAATTCCCCATCTCAAGATGGGGCCCTGTTGTAATACTTGTTGAGGCTTGGCCCTCTGCTTGTATTGTAATGCTAAATACTGCCCCCAAGGTCTGCATGCCCCAGGGTTGAGAGAATCTGCAGGAACTCAAATGACACACCCAAGTGACTGCTGCTGTCACCTTGCCCCCCCCCCCCTTAACCCTGACCGGTGAATGCTGATGCCTTCAGCCAACAGCTGAAGAAGATAGGTGGGGCGCTCTGGTTCCCTGGTTTGGGGCCTGGGGAGACCAAGAGTGGGGAAAGAAAGTGGGGAGAGGAGGAAGTTGCCTCGAGGTAGGCGAATCATAAAACCATGGCCACCAGGAGTTAAGAGCAGCCCAGACGGAACATGGCAGGTTACAAATGGGATTATTGATGGGAAATAGATTCTAATAGCATAGAAGCTAGGTATCTGCCCAGCTCTAGTGCTGATTAATGCTAGTCATAAAAATCAAACTTGTGTGTCTTTTGTCTGAGAACTGAATGGTCAAAGGCAGGGTAAAAACCCCGATTTGAGATTAAATAATGTCAACAACACTGAGTCCTTAACTTATGTGATGTGAAGCATGTGTCCAAACTGAATTAAACTGCCATGCATTTAGCTGATGTCCAGAGTTAAAGAATGGCTCAGTGTGGGAAACAGGTCTGGTTCCACAAGTGAAGTAGAGAACAACACAGGTGACTTTTCTTGGCCAGTTCTTCAAACTAAGTAACTTGTTTTAAGTAGAACTACGGGTCTTTACCTTGGGTCTTTCCTCAAATTGTAAACTGTATCAAATAACCTCTTACTCTCCTTTCTGGAAACACACACACACACACACACACACACACACACTGCAGTCTCTTGAAATGTATGTGATCACCACAAGCTGTATGTGATCAAAACCTCTCTAGAATACAGTTGCCCTGGGTAGATGTACAACGCTTTTGGCTAGAACCCATGTGGCAACAAATTGTCGACTGAACTTGGTAAACTTTTCATTACAAGTTAAATCTACACTGCCTGTCCTCCCAGACTTTAAGACTTTATTCTTTCAACCCAAACTAGCACTTCCCAAACACCTCAGCTCACTTTTTACAGTCCCACTTCTGAGGCAAATGGACAGGCGAGAGGAAGGAGGTGGTGGCACTGCCGACTGGTGCTGAAACATTCCGGAGATTACTTCAAATGTGAGCCAATCTCTTGGTGAAGTAACAGACGTCCACCGTCTCACTTGAGAATAAGCAAATGCTGTTTCTGCTATACCATCATCTCTATAAAAATGGCTGGTTCTCTGTGAATTCAATTTTTAGCAATACCGGAACTTTACAGTCAGGAACTACTTTAATTGAAGTCCCATTATCTAAATAGGGAAAATCAGTTCGTTCCTATCAAATCAAGCCTGTTGCAGTCCCATCAACAAACGCAGAGTCAAAATGTCATTTCCACCTGGAGGTGAGCTCAGGAGCAGAGTGCTGTCTCCCGTGCACAGGGCCCCAGATCTCAAAGCCTTAGCAATAACAATAAAAAGAGGCCCTAATCTGAAAAAGCCAGCAACAAGGCACACATGTGCTCTCAGTTCTTACAAAATGTTATGTGCCACAGCAAAGAAAATGAAACGATACTATTCTATTCTAACCTAAACAAAAAGTCCATTTCAGAGGCTGGCTAGGAAGACTAACAGGGCAATTATCCAACATAATAGTCCAAAGAAATATACACTTAGAACTAAGCTGAACTAGGCTGAAGGTACTTCAGTCACCTTTTCTATTAAAATAATTTAATTATGATTAATTAGGAATATTAAACAATTATTATTTCTGTAGGCTTGGGTTTTTTTTCTTCCCCACTTAGGAGTTTAGAATGATGTTATGCTATATAAGAAATCTGGCTTCATGCTTCTGGTTGACAAGGAATATGTAAGTCTGGTCCTTACACGTGACATGTCCATGATGTACTCAGGTGATCTATCAGGACTTCCGTTTACTATACTGTAATTACTGCTTCACAGGGAAATGGTGAAATTTAGTTATTTGAAATTATAAAATATTTTGAGGTACAGACATGAAAGAGAAGGGTGTGGGACATAAATAAAATTAATAGCTATGTACTGGATGAAACTACTACTTAAAAACAACCTCAAAAATACAGGTGAGCTTTAACAATGACGTCATCATCAGTGAAATAAGCCAGTCACAAAAGACAAACGTGCTGTGACGGTCAAATTCATAGATGTGGAAATTAAACAGCTGGGTGTGTTTGATGGGTACAGAGTTTCAGCTGAGAATATGACAAATGCCCTGGTGAGGGTCAGGACTATGCTTAAAGCTACTTAAAACACATTTAAATGGCTACCATAATAAAGTTAATGTTTATGTTCCAACAAAAATTTTAGTAAGTATGAAAATGAGGATGTAAATCACAACCAACCTTAAAACCATTACACTGGTTAGTTTTTCGTCAATGTTACATAGACACGGGACACCAGCCGAGGAGCTGTTCCACAGACAAGTCTGTGGTGCATTCTCATGACTCATGAGGAAGTTCGTAGACTGAGTCCGAGTTGGGCAGCACCATGCAAGGGCAGGTGGTCTTTGTGTAAGAAAGCGAAGTGTGCAAGCCATGGGAAGCAAGCCAGTAAGCAGCACTCCTCCATGGCTCTACTTCAGGTCCCGTCTCCAGGTCCCACCTGATTCCCTGGAACTGTAACATAAAGTCTTCCTCCTCAACTTGCTTTTGGTTCTGGTGTTCATCAAAGCAACTGAAAGCACACTATAACAACCTTCTAATTTATGCATTAAAACAATTCTCTAATTCATTCATTGGCTCCTTGAACCATTAATCCAATAATGCTTTTTCTTGGATGTAATAAATATTTCTGGGTGTTTCTTAGTTTTTGTTTTGAGGCAAACCTTTGCACTATAAGGGTCAAAGTGTAACCTTAATTTTTTCAAACCTTATTTTTAATGATGGTTCTTAAGTGCTTTAACCTCCCTTGTAGCCCACCACCCTCCAGAGGTAGTGGACGAGAAAGGATATGGGTAAAGTGGACCTGTTTAGAAAGATTCTTTGGAGCAACTCCCCACTGTGTTGTCTGGAAATGAGCAGTGCACAGGCTGGGAGCAGTGGCTCGATTCATTCACAAATACTTCACGGATACACTAGCAGACCAGTTCGGTAGAGTTGAGTTAGCAACAGCAGTGAAAGGACCTAGCAGAGACAGCCAGGCCTCAGCCTAGGCTCAAGTCAGCAGGAGGGACCAACAGGAACACCAGGAGTTCTCTGCTGTGCCTCTCTTAGGGAACTCAAGACCCACAAGCTTTGCACAGGTAGCTGTAACAGCAAGCCAAGCTCTTTGTCACTCACTCTATGGAGTCCTATTTATACCCTCCAAACATCATGTATCCTCCACGTGCCTTGCCTCAGCTTGAGCCTTGTCTCTGCACGTGCATCCAATCAGCCTGAGTCCACAGTCCAGACAAATGCAGCTCATCTACACAATGTAAGGTGGACCAATGCGTGCGTGTGGTTAGCAAAGAATCCTTCATCACGTGTCCTTTCTCGTGCCTGCTTTAGCAGAACAACCTTTCTCCTGTGTCTGCTTCAGCAAAACATTCCTTCATGAATCAGCCTTAGCCTTTCACCTGTGTCCACTTTAACAAAAACGTCCCTTCAAGTGTTTGCCCCAGCAAAACACCATCCGACCGACTTTCCAAAGAACCCTTTAAAGTTTCCACTTCACGAAGCTCACAGCCCTTCAGAGTGCTGGGATTACAGGCATGCACCATCATGCCTGGCTGTGATACTGTCTATGTAACACTGCTAGATCTGTAGCAGGGACAACACAAGCCTCTGCCTTACAGAGTTTACCGCGGCAGAGTTTAGTACGACGCAGAATAGTAAAGCCAGGGAGTAATGGCAAGAATGGCATTCCTGTGACCAGAACAAAGCCAGAAGGAGTGCTCCATCCAGATGAGGAGACGGACAACTGCCAAGGCTTCAACAGGGAAGTCCTGTTGTTTTAATAAATTAATTAATTAATTAAAATAAAATAAAATACCAGAAGGCTTGGGGCTGATACAGACTAAGTTGGAACCATGTAGACAAAGGAAGCAGAGATCACAGAAGGCCTGGAAAGCAACAATAAATAGACTGGACAGACGCCCACAGACACTGAAAGGCACACGGTATGTCTGACTATGAGTGCTGAACCAGGCTTTATTTCCCTTTCAGAATCATTCTGACCACAGTAAAGAACAACCTCGAAGTCAGGGATGGACAGGAAAAGCAAAACACAGACTAAGTAGGGGTCAAGAAAAAAATCTCTTACAGAACTATCACAGCTGTTGGTGAACTGGGATGTGGTCTCTGAAAGACACGATGAAGGGTGCATGGTACAGAACAATTTAAGCAGCTATGAGGCTTGCATGGGGCTCATTGGGTGCTCAGGAGGAAAGGAACAGGAACTAAGTAGATTACAGTGCCCAGCAAGGAAAGGCGAAGCACTAGAGAAGTCTCACGGCGCCCAGAGTGACGCTGGGGCAGTCGTCAGAAATCAAGGACTTGGTATTCACAAAGTAAATAATAAAGAGTTACAGGAAAGGCAGCAGGATAAACATGCTTTAAAACAACACTGGAGGGAAAGCACTGGAGAGCTGGATTCAGCAAGGCAAATTTTATGGTACCCACCACACTGTCTCTCCTGGAATCATTAGCAGGACAAAGGCATGCACATGGTAAGAAAGCAGAAGAGGTCCAAGAGGCAGCAGCAGACACAAACCTCTGAGAGTCTCCCAGGAAGGGGCACACGGGGGACTGTAACCTACAAAAGGAGAAGGTATCAATGCCCGCATGTAGCGAACCAGGACAGCACAGTCTGCTGAGGAAGATGATGATGCAAATCTACAGACACAGTGTTAATTATTAATAAGCACCTAATGAATAGACGAAGCTGTCCTGGCTGCTAGTGAAAGGGCATCTGAGAACTACCGAGAATCCGGGGAGAATATACCACATATAGATAATTAAATTAAAATTTCCTTGGAGATATTATTTTGTAATAGAAGCCGTCATGTTGAAAAGTTTCTGTAATGATGTATCCCATGATACGACAACAATGTCCTTCTAAGTGGTCCAAATGCAACTGTGGGGAATAAAAATAATGCCACGCACGGCTTTTGCTCGGTTACATACAGTAAGATTTAAATAGGATGCGCACTAGACAAGGACTGATGCCAGCGGTTAGGAGACACGAGCAGCTCCTCGCCTTTCTTGTTGTCCTCCCCTTATTGACCCACTGTGGCGTTTCGATTTTCCTCGTCCCCCGATTCTGTAATTCAGCAAATAGTCAAAGAGCAAGTCATTCGTCTATCAGTCACGCACGCAGGTCTCCATCATTTAAGCTCCCTTCCTCTGAGTTCTCTTGACTCTAAAAAATGTTAAAATTTGGAAATTATAAAAATGATCGGGGCTGGAGAGATGGCTCAGTGGTTAAGAGCACCCGACTGCTCTTCCAGAGGTCCTGAGTTCGATTCCCAGCAACCACATGGTGGCTCACAACCATCTGTAATGGGATCTGATGCCCTCTTCTGGTGTGTCTGAAGACAGCTACAGTGTACTTATATACAATAAATGAATAAATCTTTTAAAAAAATGATCACTACTTACATATTAGTATAAAGTTAATTTAGGTCCATTACTCAAATTCCCACTTACAACTCTGTCCTTGTAACCTTAGAGCCTCTTGCCCTTAGTGTGTCTTTATACTTTGCCCTGGGCTATCAGATAGGAGGCAATTTACAAAGGTGCACAATATACAAAATAAAAAGAGAAGTGAAGAAGTTGAGAGAAAATACAATGAAGACAAAGCAGCAAAGACGATGTCACAGTATTATGTCCTGGTGACCAGCATGTGCCTTTCTAGGTTCCATAATCAATGCAAAGACACAGCTCTCAGAGCAGCTTCCATTTTAATGTTTAATGGCGACGTTTACTGTGGGGACAGGACAAACATCTTAAAAGCACAAGATACAACATGTATTTGCTTAAATCTGTAGATGCTTTAACTCTGTCAGGGAATCAATGGTCCAATGCTTGAGCACTTTAGCAGCCAGAAGGACATGCTTCGGCTATGGTGCCCATCACTATAAATCAAGGATGAGAGCTGAACTATCCAGTAATTTTAAAGTCATAATGCTTTTTATTGAAATAAATATTCGTCTTTTCAAGGTGTGGTAGTCAGCCACACTCAGCACTCAGGAGGCAGAGGCAGGTGGATCTCTGAGATTTTGAGGCCAGCCTGACTACAAAGGGAGTTCCGGACAGCCAAGCTGTTCTACAGAGAAACCCTGCCTCAAAAAAGCAAATTCACCCTTTAATCAGTTCAAAGTGTGATTTCGGAGTGCTGTAACTCACACTGTTATATGACCTTCACAGTTAATTTCATATTACTGTATCTATTGGGATGATGTCATTATGCAGGTGAAGGCAGGTATGAGATAGAACGGAGCCTGTCAGTGAACGAGAAGGAAAGGTGGGCAGGAGAAAAAGTTTTAGGGAGAGGAGGAGACTGTAGCAAGGAGCAGCCAAGAGAACACGGAGTCAGATGTTAAGATTCCTCTCTGCACATTTACAGGTTGTTATGAATGTTCTTTTTTTTTTTTTTTGGTTCTTTTTTTCGGAGCTGGGGACCGAACCCAGGGCCTTGCGCTTCCTAGGCAAGCGCTCTACCACTGAGCTAAATCCCCAACCCCGTTATGAATGTTCTTAAGGGATGGATGTGTACATGGCTTTGTATTTCTAGGTGGGCAATTATATCCTATCAATTGGATCAGAGGTTATTGTGTTGTGTGTTCTTTCATGTGGCGATTTAAGTTCAAGAGAGTATGTAGTGGCTGGAGACATGTGTACATCTGGCATAATGGCACCCTGCCTTGGGAACTAGATGGGTAGAGAGATTGTTGTCAGGCTCAGAGAGAAGCCATTGGCAGTGTGACCTGGGATGGAGCAAAGCGGGTGAGAGGCTTTGCTGACTGAGATGAAGGTATCTACCACTTATCTTGGGGCACTGTGGTGCCAGATCTAGTGTGGGGTAAAAGACAGCATTTTTTATAATTTTACAGCAGCACTACTCCCCACCAAAAGAAACATGTTGCTTCTGGTAAATTCTCTTGCACATTGTCCTGTTAATGATATTTGTAGAAAAGCAACAAAAATTTCAAATTGTCAGGAAAAAATAGATATTAAAAGTTTGCATTACATGAAAATCTATCAAAATCAATAGGTTAGAGATTGAGAAACAATAGCATATCACTTATTTATCCTCACTTAACAAAGGCTGACAACAAACCTGCCTCCCAGATAAACTAAATACTGGAAGTTATCTCATTTATATAAAGTTAATGGTCAGCTACACAAATTAAGCTTCTTCAGTTCTTCATGCAGACTAGTGAGTTTAAAGTTCTGTGATTTCTGAGGAGGATTTCTGAGTTTCCTAGCTGATTGTAAGATTTGAATTTAAAATGATATGATTGGATTTGCTGACAGAAAGGGATAGATAGTGACAGGTTGACACTTTTAGTCAGATGAATATCTTAACGTTAGTGGGTCTCATTTTAGATTCACTGCTCTCATAGGAAATATGCAAGTGGTTTTCCTTACACATGGGTTTCTACAAGGTCCCCCTATTTCTGTGTCTAATCTACCAAGAGATTTACTCAGTAACACTAAGATCATCTTCCCCATAACAAACTAATCTTTGCTAGACCAGGTCTTGCTATGTATGTAGCCCAGGCTGGCCTCCTCACCTCACATCAGTCCCCTACCTCCATCTCTCAACTGCTTTTATTACAGACAAGCAGCATCATACCTGGCTAAAAATCCTATCTTTTTCTTAAAGATTAACTTTTATTTTATTCATGGCTGTGTGTCTATATGACTGATGCCCCGTGTGTGGGTGCCCAAAGAGGTCAAAAGAGAATTAGATCCCTTGAAGCTGGAATTATAGGCAGCTGTGAGTACCTGGTATGAGTGCTGGGAGCAAACACTGGTTCTCACAATTGAACGGAAGTGTTTCTCAGTTCTCTCACTGAGCCATCCCTACACACTCGCTCACACATACGGACACACGGACACACACATGCAACACTATACACACGCACTCATACCCTACTATGTCTTGACCTCTAATTCCAGCATGTATTTGTTTGGTATACCATCTGTGATACAGACACATTACATGTTAAATCATATAACCTCATTCCCAGTCTAACCATAAGGAAATGAAATAAACAAGCCTATTGACTGATGTCTTCAAACTGCTCTTAAATTAAATGAACAGGAAAGCTGGGGTTCTTCAGTTTCTGAAATAAGTGAGAGGGGACTTACAAAAACGAAACTGGTTGTTTCTGAAAGTTGAAGGGATCGCCACACACTGCCACATGTACAGACTGTGCTCTAGTTTCCTGTTGTGTCACTAAGACACTACAAAAAAAGTCTACAAAAGTACAGGAAGGCTGGTTTCATTATCCTGCTGACCAGTCAGCAAATAGCACAAGCAGATGTAATGTAGTATTCATTATTTTACTTTGTTTTCCCTCTGAAGTCCATGCCCTCACTATGTAGTCCAGGCTAGTCTCTAATCACTATTTAGCCAAGCTTGATCTCAAAACTCATGATGATCCTCCTGCCTCAGCACCCCAAGTGCTATGACTATAAATCAGCTCATGCCACTATACCAAATGATTCTCCTGCCTCAGCACCCTAAGCACTATAATTATTGCTTCATTGAACCACAAACATGTCAATTTAGAACTGAAGGAGATAGGATTTTAAAAAGTACAATCATAAAAATGTACTTCTTGGTTTCAAATTTTAAAAATGATTTAACTTTTCCAACTGCTTTATCGTCATACTTATTTTTTCTTTTCTTTTTTGTTTTTTGAGACATGGTTTCCCTGGCTATCCTGAATTTGCTTTGTAGACCAGGCTGCCCCTCAAATTCACAGACCTCCACCTGCCAACGGCATATGTCACCATGCCCGGCCTGTCATACTATTTATATATATATTTTTTAATATATATATATATTTTAAAGGTAACCACTATTAGCAGTCAATCCACTTGGCAGATGTTTCTACTTGTCTACCGTAATATAAATGTTTGCTCAATACACTGTCACACAGACAGAAGTTCTATGATTAGGTAAGCCTGTGTACGCCATCTAGTATACAAGACATTGTCACTACTTCCCTCTGTGCTGTAACAAAAAGGTGTGAAAAACAGACTCTTCCTTGGTTTAAAACTTAGAATCCTCTTCCTTAAAAATCAATTTTACTCTTCAAAACTGACAGTTTTATTACAATATTTTTAATGAGATTACACTACATAGAAAAAAGGAGAAAAAAAAGTAGAGTGCATTCAATTTGAAAATCTACCACATATATCCCTGAGGAGAAAGTGACCCCTTGCCTCTACTGACATTTTCCTTCCATCTATAGCCCAGAATATTCTATCTTCCTCTCGCCTCTCCCTCATCCCTCTGCTGCCTCGGTGAAAAGCAGCATCTTCCAGAAACCTTTAAACCCTGCCTTGCACCTCCAGCACCTGGCTGAACCTCCCTTTCCCTGGCTGAAGCGACACGACGTGACCCAGCAAGGTGCCGTGCGTTCTTCAGACGCCGAGTCACTAACTTATGCTGCCAGGGCTTTCTACTGGGTTCTTTTTTCCATTTTGGAGACAAGGTCTTATGATAGAACTGGCTTGACTCAAACTCATAATCTTCCTGCCTCCAACCACTAAATTATGAGGATTTATCACCAAGCCCAGCTAGAATATTCTTTTTATCAATTTGTTTTCCTTTTCTTTCAATGGTGGGGTGCTTGCCTTCTATGCCCAAGGCTTGGATTCCATCCCTAGAATCAAAGCAAGCAAACAAAAACAAACCCACTAGTGGGAAAGCCAGTTCTCTTTCATCAGACTCCCTGGATAGTTAGTGGTAAGAACTATGCTGATGTGGATGGAGTTCAGAGCCTGCAATAAAACAAGGGACCCTGGCAGAAGAGGGCCTTCAAGTTGAAGGAATCTGGAGGAACAGGATCCACAGCAAGTTTTCTAGCAGACGTCTTTGGCCTCCATTCTGTTTCTAAGTCATAGGTTCTAAAACCCCTAAAACCTATCTTCTTTTGTGATCTTGAGATGACTAGTCTTTTGGTTACTCTATGCAGGGTTCCTCCATGTATCTCTGGCTGTCCTGGAAGTCCCTCTATAGAGCAGGCTTGCTTCCATCTCACAGAGACTACTTTTGCCTCCTGAGTGCTAGGATTTAAGGCATGTGCCACCACCTCAAGGCTGTATGACTAGTCTTTCTGGAGAGATGACTAGTGGAAGTGCTAGGCAGCTTCATGACGTGATTGGTCTCTACAAAGACCAACAGCAGGAAATGGGCGTGGGACTGGAATGGGAGTTCATAATTTAACCAATTTAACCATGCATTTAAAAACCAAAAGGAGGAGGTGTCCCACCCTGACTCCAAGGGGACCCTTTGGATCATGCCCTATGTATCTCTCCATCCAGGTGCTCATTTAGCTTTGTTAAAATAAATGGCAATACTGGTAGCACTTTCCAAATCCAATGTCCATCTACCAAATAACTGAATATGAGGGTCTTAGGACCCTGCAACGGTAGTCATCCAGGTTTAAATGCAAATGGCAAAGAAGGTTCACTGTGGCCCACATCTGGGATGGGAGCAGCCTGGGACCCAAACTTGGATACTGTTGGAAATGATTTACACCGTTGGAACCAAATTGCTTTTATGAACTAGAGAGCTTTGGGAGAAAAAGACTCAAGCAGTACTCCCTATAACTACTTTGGATAATGTACTCAACAAGAGAGTAAACGGAGGTACAAATCAGTGGTGTTCATTTTAGTTATAGCAGAGTAACCTGCACAGCCTTGCTAGTGTGGCTTTTCTCTCAGGGCTGGGAACTGAACACAAAGCCTTGTCACATGCACAGTTCTAGCAGACATAACTCCCACCCCAGTTTACTCAGTGGTTATTCATGTAATGAAGGTCTTATATCCTGAAATAACTTGGTTTACTTCTATTTTCTTAGATATTCTATATCAGACTTTGAATTTACTAAGACAGTTTTGGTCATTTTATATACTTTTTAAAGGCACATGTGTTATTTCTTAAAATTTTCTGATAGTTTTGTTTCATTAATACCTGTCTTCTCTTGCAATATTCAGATATCTACTTTGTCTGAAATTAATATAGACACTCCAGTTTCATGTTACTAATATTTGAGGAGCATATCTTTCAGTCCTTTCACTATTAGTCTACTTATATATTTTTAATGGGTTTCTCTTTTGACAGCATAAAGTTATGTCTTGTATTCATCCAAGATGAGAATCAATTTCCTCTTAACTGGCAGTGCTAGGACATTTATATTCTACGTGACTACTGATGCAGTTGGGCTCACTCTACCATCTTTCTAGATATTTTCTGTTCCATATGTTCTTTATTCCTTCTTTTCTCTCTTTCATTCTTTTGGATTTATTTCTCATTTAAAGAGAAAAGGGAAGCAAAAAGACATAAAGATAGGGCAGATTCAAAGCAAGCTCAGTAACAGTGACAAAACTCAACTGCTCTGGTAATCAGGTCCATGAAAACATTAAAACACTATCAATATCTTATGACTGGGTTCGTTCTATTGGAAGAATTCAAGGACAAGTCTGTGTTCTACATTTTTCAAACACTGATCATATTAGTGAGTAAAAATTGTATTATTCCTCAAGAAAGAACAGATTGGACTCTATGTCATGCTGACCTAAACCCTTATCTAAGTTAGATAATCAGAAAGGAGGTGAACAGGACCAGGGATAAGAAAAGCAACTTGACAGCATTAGCAGTCAAGAATGATGAATTTAAGGAGCTTTCCCATTATACACAAGGAAAAAAACCCTACATGTTTATTACCATCAATTCTGTTCAGCATGGCCTTTGACTCACATAGGATTTTTGGCTCAGAGCCCAGATGAAGTCTAATCATAACCAACATCAACCGCGTGACACAACTGTCAAATCCCAAATCTGAGCTCTGTAGAACAGACACAGGACAGCCTTACAAGGCTGGCTTCGAATTCCTAATACAGAGAAACCATAAGATATAATGAAATCATTGTTTCAAGCCATTAAGTTTTTGTCTACTCACTTGAATAATAAAGTTTTAAAAGACAAAACATAAAAAAGCGTAATTAGTTGTGTGAAGGCCTCAAGTGTGGGTGTGCAAGCATCATACACTAAACACTAGTCAAGTCATCAGGACTCATGGCCAATGCTTTAAGCCACTAAGTCGTCTCACTGGCCCTAAAGGAATAATTTTAAAGCTAACACACCTCCCCACCCCACCTCCCCCCACACCACCTCCCCACCCCACCTCCCCCACCCCACCTCCCCACACCTCACCTCCCCACCCCACCTCCACCACACCTCACCTCCCCACCACACCTCCCCCACACCTCACCTCCCCACCTCACCTCTCCCACACCTCCCTCATGCCTGCTGGTCACTTCTCCAGCCACACAGCTGCCTCCTGCCATGCTCTCTGCTGGGATGATAATGCACTACCCCTCTCCAGCAGTAGGCAAGCCCTTAATGAAATGTTTTCCTGTATAAGAGTCGCCTTGGTCATGGTGTGTCATCACAGAAATAAAACAGTGACACGTTAAATAATGAAAAAATCACAGACATAATAAACAGACTATATAAACACGAAAAGCAAAGACTCCGGAAAAGGCAAAGTGGAAATGGTGCAGATAATAAAAGGCAGATTAAGCACCCCTTAATCTGAAAACCCCAAATCTAAAATGCTTCCAATTCTGAAAATGTGAGTCCACAAATTGTTACTTCCATACCTGATGATGGCTTCACATAAAGGCTAAAGTCAAAATGTAGGCATATTGAAACAAGGAAACAACAAAAAAACAAACCAAAACAATACTATCTTCAGGTTATCTAATTAAGGAATAGCAGACATATAAACACAGTCCATGCTTGAACTGTTCCTGAACCCAAAACACTTTGTGCTCTATGTCCAGATATATCAAAATTTGAAAATAAAAGAAATTTGAAATACTTAGTGCTCAGCACAGTGTGTGAGATACTGGATTTATATGGCTTCATCATGAGCAGAGTGGTCTTGCCGACCATATTCACGCAGCACAAACATGCAGAAACATGCAGAAACATTTGCATGGAAGCGGTCAGCAGGTGTCTCAGGAAACGGGAGGTGATATCTGAGGTTTCAAGTCTCTCTGTTATTTATTTTTAAAATATGGTGAAATGGATCAGGAGAGGTGGCTCAGTAGTTAAGAGGATTTGCTGCTCTTACGAAGGACCTAAGTTCAAAGGACAGGACCCACATTGAGCTCACAACCATTTGTACATCCAGTTCCAGGGAATCCAATGCCCTCTGAAGGCACAGACATGCATGCGATCCACAGGTAGAATAATAATAATGAGTATGAAATAAGATTTCATACTTATTACATTTGCAAGTACTTTACATTCATCGTGCTATTTACATGTGTTTTGTGTGTGTGTGTGTGTGTGTGTGTGTGTGTATTTTCAATGTAGTTTAAGCTTTTACAAAAGGTTCTGAGAAGCAATATTAAAGTGTGAAGTCGTTTTATTCTAGATTCCCCTATCCCATTCGATGGTGTATGTTTATAAACCATTCCACTTGCATCCTTTGTCCTAGAAAGTATTACCAACTGCATACCAATGAACATACCACAACTCCTTGACACACAATAACTTAAATGCAGACTCTAACGTGCAACATTTGAGTAGAAAACGCTTTGATTTTATAACTAGTTAGAGAAAATCTATGAAAACTGTCTCAAATTTTCCTTACAACTTCTAAGTTCAATCTTACTTCCAGTGTTGTTTTCATTATTCGCTGGTGTTCAGATCTGATAAGAAAATGCAGTAATATGGTCTACGGGAAACCCAGTCATAGCAAGGTAATAGTAGAAAGTTGTTTTCTATCTACTATTATCTAGGTTTCTACACAATCTGAACTTTAGTAAACTGAAATTTATAAGGTTTGGCTAAAATATATTCCCAATACATCAACATAATTGTGCAAATACCAAACTTAGACTGTTCATGGGAAGTGCTTTTAAAACTTACACAATATCCTCGGTTTTGCCTTATATAGCCATGAAACACTCTATGTACGTGTTATATATAGTAAGTGAGAGTTTGTATGCACAGAAGTGCTTACTATATACATTTAATTACAGAAAGGATGTCAATGGTTAAGAATCATCTGGCAAAATTCCATGACTGTCCCTGAAATTACAAATTCCTACCTCAAATCTATATACATATGAACGAGATTTTATAATTTATGAATATTTGTCTTCATATTAGTTCCTAATTTATCAGTGAAGGACAAAGAACAAATATCATTGTAGAAGAGGAAACTGAAGCTCAGAGATTAAATGACCTGAGTAACATGGTAAGACACAGAGAACTTAAGTCCAATCCTCTGTAAAGGCATACAATTGAAGGACTCTGGTCATGTGACATGAAAAGATGACCAGAGCACTGTGTGGCTATCCTCCTGCAGTACTGCCTGGAGACTCATGGCACCACAGAGGGTTTGTAACTGCAGTTTGCACCATTCTGCAGGAA
The DNA here is from genome assembly GCF_011064425.1 of Rattus rattus. Taxonomy (NCBI): domain Eukaryota; kingdom Metazoa; phylum Chordata; class Mammalia; order Rodentia; family Muridae; genus Rattus; species Rattus rattus. The sequence goes on from NC_046158.1 coordinate 37,787,026, forward strand.
ATACACATTTCACATACAAAATTGTAATGTGTAAGAAAATTCTGAATTCAGTACTGATTTGAAAAGCAAGCATGTCCCAAGCGTGTTTGGATGGCAGGTGCCCTACAACTGAGCTATACTTCCAGCCCTCAAGATTCATGAGCATAGTGTCTTGGATAAAATACAGGCACTTAGAGAGCTACCTGTTACATTGGATTTATTTACAAATATCTAAACTATGATAAACTTCCATGCTTCTAAAAATTGAAGAATGAGTTAGAAATTGAGCATCAAAATAATCTAAACAAGGGAAGGTTATTTCTCCCTATGGACATCTCTACTATTTCGGGATAATATGCACGTGGTCTATTCCCATCATCGACATTGAGTATTTCAGCATTTTGATGGTTCTTAGAAGCCCAATCAATAGCATGCAGGACTTGGCAGTGAAGTTAAAAACATTACCCACAACTGAATGCTGACTAGTATGCGGTTTAGGCACTCTGCCCCCATGTACTCTTGAGCATTCAGGATAAATAAACTATATAAACAGAATAAAGGGCTAGAGAAATAGCTGGGCTGGAGAGATGGCTCAGTGGTTAAGAGCACTGTCTGCTCTTCCAGAGGTTGTGAGTTCAAATCCCAGTAATCCCATGGTGGCTCACAACCATCTGAAATGGGATCTCATGCCCTCTTTTAAAGACAGCTACAGTGTACTTATATATAATAAATAAACAAATCTTTTAAAAAACAGAATAAAGAAACAAACAAGTATAGAAACAGAATGCACAGAATACATGGTCATCTAATTTGATTTTATTACATTTTACTTGAGTATTGCTGTGTAAAGTAACCAAACCACCAGTACCTATACTTTACAAAACAGTGTTACTATTTCTCAAAATAAGATTTACAGATAGCTTTGTTTCTTTGGGCTGGACTAAACCAGTGGGATTATCAAAAGTTTCCTGTAGGTATAAGCTATACTGTTATTGAATTAATGTTAAAATATATAGATCTTGTACTCCTATATAAAAGTTTTCAATTAAGCATTTTAGTTCAGATTTTAAAATTCTACAGGTTTAAGATTTGATGTAACTCCTTTTAATTTTTTACCTGCATTTATAAGTTCAGCACACAATCTGAAAGGCACCTCAAAGAGCTCAAAAAATCCGCCCCTCCTCTCTTTGTCTCTCTCTCTGTCCCCCCCCCTCTCTCAACAAACAAATGATGTAATAAACACCTTAAAAAGGGCAGCACACAGTAAGAGTCAGGACTCCAGAACTGTGGCTCCCATTTCCCACGGCCTGAGTCTTAGTCCCTTATAAATAAGATTATTGCTAAGAGTCCTAAATACTTATAAAGGAAATCAATGATATGGACTATTCTTTGTAAAGATTACACAGTCCATTAAAAAGAAAGTTTCATAGAGTTCTATGGTGAAATCCACTCAGAAAACTGTACACACTATTTATTCTCTTTGGAGATCCATAATGCACAGGGAAAAAATTAACTCTGTATAAACCTCTGGTTTCCTAAACTTAGAGACAAATTTAGTGGTTCTCAATAACGAAATGCTCAAAAGTGTGATGTGCTACTGTGCACTCTTTATGAGAAATTGTTGTATACACACTAACAGTTTGTAACACAAGTAGAAAAAAATACTACCAGTTAATATACACATTAGCCAATTAAAAAACAAAGACCTACAGCAAACTTGTATATGTGTGCATATATATCCAGAGTACATGTGTGGACCAGAGGTCCATGTCAGGGACATCCTCTATTCTTCTCAGATCATTATGTTGAGACAGGGTCTTCCAGGCACTGACTAGACTACAGGGCCGGCGAGCCCAGGAAAGCCTCACGTCCCACCTCCTAGCACTGGGATCCAGACACAGCCACTAACACACACATCTGACATGTTGTTGAGGACCAGAACCCATATCCTCTTTGTGAATTAAGCACATTACCTGAGCCATCCTCAACCTAATTGACTATTTAAAAACAATTCTGGAATAGTAACTGACAAGGTCATGGGGAATAAGTTTACTTCATAAGTAGACATATTTGAGCATTTCTAATTAAAATATAATTTTTATAATGAAAGTGTGAAGTGAAGTGAAGTGAAGAAAATGCAGAAGCACTGTAAACATTCACTCTTTTTTTTTTTTTTTTTCACTAAGTCCTGGGGATCAAATCCAAGATCTGTACATGCAGGGCAAGAGATCTACCAGAGCTCCACCACAATCTATTATATATATTTTATAATATGCATCCCTTATAAGTGTATCTTAGAGTAACTAAAGACTTTCTGTTTGTTGGTTTGGTTTTCTATTTTTTCTCTGTGTAGCCCTGGCTGTATTAGAACTCCCTGAAGACTAGGCTGGTCTCGAACTTACAGAGATGCAGAGCACTGGGATTAAAGGTGTATGCCACCACCTCTCTGCTGGCTTGCTTTCTTCCTTCTTTCTTTCTTTGGAATAAAGACTGTTTAAGACAACCACTAAAGCCTTATTTGTGTGTAACTGGATTTCAGTCAAAGAGAACTTTTAAATGTGATCTAATTTCCTCATGAATTGCCTATACAGTTTAAAAACTCAACAAAATATTAAGTAATTACATAGAAAATATAGCAACAATATCAAAAAGCTTAAACATATAAAGGAAAAAATTCTGACAAGTTGTTTTGCTATGACCGATCCGTATAAAACAAAAAGCACATTATTTGATAAATTGCATGTGTACAATGTAAACCACCTTGTGTTAAATACTGAAGGAACAGCCTTGGCCACATAAGCAGCCCAGCATTGCTGGGGATGGTGGACCACACTAAGTCATGCCAACACTGAAGCTTGGCATCCTGGCACACATTGCAATGTTAGCACTGAGGAGTCTGAGGCTGGGAGATGCTGAGTTCCAGGCCAGCCTAGGCTACATAGGTAGTCACTGTCTAACGGAGAAGGGGAAGATTCCTCGACTTAGGATCAAGTGGGATAAAGATAGTAACTGATCTTACTGGCTGGGCATGGTGCTCACGTCTTTATCCCAGCATTTAAAGAGGCAGGCAAATGGCTGAGTTAGAGGCCAGCCTGGTCTACTAGGGAGTTCCAAGGCAGCCAGGGTACATAGGGAGAGGCCTTATTTAAAAAAAACAAAACAAAACAAAAACAAAAACAAATACATTTTGTAAGATGTAGCTCACCTAATCCATAAAACAATGTATTTGATACCTGTTACGTGACTATTGCTAAGTACTACTCCATAGTAAACAAAAATGAAGCAGACATCTTGCCTTCCTGATGAAAACAAACAGTATATTTGAAACAAATATCAAAGGAAAATTAAGATGGAAAGGAACAGAGGCGGGCGAAACTGAGTGTGCGACTCTCATCGGGGTGTTAAAGGGAAGCTGTGTTGAAGGATATTCCGAAGGAGGTTTGTTTGAAAGCAACAAATAATGAATGCAAACGTACAAGACAGTGTGTCTGACACCTGATGAACCAGGGCTAGTCTCCATAGCAGAGTCGGCCAGGAGGCTCATTAGGAAATCATGTGAGGTGGACTTGGTAACACTTGCTTGTCATCCTAGCACAAAGGAGGCCGAGGCAGGAGAACAGCAAGTTCAAGGCCAGCCAGGAATACTTACCAAGGTCTTGTTGTCTATAGACAAACAGTATGGGAGAAGCAAACAGTGGAGACGGCTCCACACAGCCTTCCACGGCACTGACAGTTACAGGATCTCTTGGCCTGCCTTTTTTCAGAGGCCAGGGGTTTACATGAGCCCCACTGTGAACTGAGGATGAGGATGGGGATAACAACGTGGCTGTGAAGTGGCAGGCAATGACCAAGTGTCAGAATGTGAACATACTGTGGAAGGTCGGCCAACGTAACTTGTTGCTATGATTCAAGTGGAATATGAAAATAGTTAAGATATACAAAAAGAAAGAAAATGTGGGTGTAGGAAATGGGTCAACCGTAACATTTTTCCTTCTATTTTATTGTTTGTTGTTTTTCAAGACAGGGTTTCCATGTATAACAGCCCTAAAATTCACTCTGTAGACAAGGCTGACCTTGAACTCACAGAAACCCACCTAACTCTGCCTCCCAGGCATTTCGATTAAAGGTGTGTGCTGGCATATCCAGCATGCTTCCTTTGTAAAAAGAAGTGTATTTCACAAACTCACTTGGGAAGGGGATCAAGCATCCACAGTGAACTTGTGGAGGTCAGAAGACAGTCTATAGATTCAGTTCTCTGCTTCCACCATGTGGGTCCCAGGATTCAAACTCGATTTACCCACTAAGGGATCTTGTTGACCCATCATGAGGCTTTCTTGTTTCGAACAATAAAGAAGATTGTCCTTAGCCAAGATGATGAGAACCATGGGAGGTAGGGACTGGGGAGAGAAAGCTACCGACATTTCTCACTGACCATGTAGAACTGGAGACATTCGCCAGAAGTTAAGTAAAGAAGCCTGGGTTCAAGGATGAAACTTGTCTTTCTGAATTCCTAACTGTAAACCCAAGCACAGGCACAGCCATTAGCATGTTGCTACTGCCTACACCCAGGAGACTGAATTTATTTTTAACTAAAACAGGGCTTGGTTCTATCAGCTGGGTATAGTGATTAATCCCAGCGCTTGGCAGAGGCAGGCAGATCTCTGCTGTTCAAGGCCAGCGTGGTCTACAGGGGGTTCCAGAAAAGGCAGAGCCACATAGTGAGAACCTGTCGCCAGACAAACAAAAGGAGATCAACCAGGGATTGACTAGATACATACCTCATCTTAAAACAATAACAAATTCTGGAAGCAAAAGAAAAAATAAGATTCACGTTCAGACTCTGCTACATGAGACTCTCAAAATACTCAACACAGAGAATTACAGGCTTAAATAAAGGTCTGCTTCCCTACAGATCTATTGGACGCATGTTTCTGACAGAAGCCACTGTTGCTATTCTAACTCACAAAGTTTTTATTTTAAGGATGAGTAAGTCAGATTTAATACTCAGAACTGGAATGCCCTCCTCCCTCGCCTCTTCCTTCCTTCCTGTTTTTCTAATTGTAGACTTTAATCTTTTTCAGTCAATTCACCCAGCATCTACTTGTTAGGTGGCTTTGAACTTGGGAGTAGCGTTTCTTTTCCTATTTGCAAGATTTTAATCTTATGTGTATGAGTGTCTTCCCTGAATGTATGTATGTGCTGTGCTATGTGCATGCCTGGTGCCAGCAGACCTGGAGACACAGGTGGCCTTGAGCTACCAGGTGGGCACTGGGAACTGAACCCAGGTCCTCTGCAACAGCAGAAAGTGCTGGTAACCACTGAGCCATCTCTCTGTCCCCTCCTTTCTATTCTGTGAGACAGATTCTCACGCTGCTGCTTGAAACTTCCTTTGCAGACAGGGTAGGATGGCATAACACTCCGCATCCCAAGTGACAGAACATGAATGTCTTAGTAGGTCATCTTATTTATGTTAACATTTATTATTATTAGTCTTTGCTCCACAATTTCTGCATTTATATTAGAATTCTGCATTAAACTTTAAAACTCACTACATTTAGTTAACTTGTTAATGATCAATACCTTCACAGTGATATTATGATTGGAATTAGGAGGGAACTATGTCGTTTCGGTGGGCTGAGGACACAGCTGGCGGTGGGGCACATGCTTCACATGAGTGTAGTCTTGGGGTCAACGCTCAGGGAAACCCCAGCACAGGCTTCACTGCCCAACCCAACACTTTGCTTGCTTTGCTGTGTTTGGTATGTGCTTAGTAGAAACAATCAAATCAGCCACTTCCACATCCAAACTTGCTACCAGAAGTATTATGCACTATTTGCTTAAGACAGTTTAACTTTAGGCATATTTATTTTACTAAAAAAAAAAAAAAATTAAGCAAGGATATCAATACTGTGCTGTACTGAATATTATACCTTTATAAATAAGAGGTCATTTTGAACATTTATAAGTTAAAATTGTTTTCAAGCTGGTCACAGTGACTCATGCCTTTAATCCCAGTACTCAGGAGGCAAAGTCAGGTAGATCTTGATTATGCTTACAATATGCTTTGGTTTGCATAATGCAAACTCTAAAACCAAAACTATAAATGTAGGTTTAGATTTTCCATTGCTATGTATTTGTTGTTTATTGTATGCATATGGTTATGATAGCCACATGTGTGGTTGCCATGAGTGTGGTTACCATGTGTGTGCTCGCTCATGTGTGTGCATGCCATGTGTGTGCCTATGCATGCACTCACATGGAGGCCAGGGCAGAGCATGGGTCTTCTCTAACAAACTTCACTTTACTCTGTGGTGGCAGGTCTCACGAGCCTGGGGGGACGGACCTCTCTTGTCTCCATCCAGCTGCAGCATGGTCACAATGCACCTTGTAACACTAGGTAACTTTTTATACAAGCTCCAAGGATTTGAACTCAGGACCTCACACCTGCACAGCAGGTACCTTTAACAACTGACCTAGCTTGCCAACACTCTCCTAAAGCCTTATGCCTCTGAGCTTCACCACTAAGAAATGATATCTCTGGGATATACATGGAAAAAAAAAATGATAAAGCTGGGCTGAAGCAGTGGGATCCACAAAAGAACATTCACAAGAAGCTCGAGTCTACATCAGACGCTGAACCCGGTGAGGTGGTTCAGAGGAAGAGCCGCTCGCTCGATAGCTACGGACCTGAGCCCACTGCTGAGGTGGCAGCAGAGAATCGACCCCCCAAAGCTGTCCTCTGGCCTCCACACACCCTGTATGCAGCACACACACGCTCGCATTCATGTGTATGCACATACATGCTTATGGACAAAAAAATTGATAAAATAAGAATATTTTATAAAATTGGAATAGTGAAGACAGTTTTTAGTCTATGATGAAGTCACAAAGCCCAACTTTTACCGTGATTGAGAGGAAAGTTTGCTCTCAGTGTCTGACTGTGGACTGAGAGCGGCTCCCACAGAGAAGGGTAGACGGCTTCTGCTGCCTACATATAAAAGCCACTGATGATGGCAGGAGCATGGCGCCCACACCTCAGGACACACAGAGCTGCCCTCACTCATGTGGTCAATGTCTTACACAGCACTGCACATATGAGGTAAATTTTTAAGTTAAATTAACTATTTTAAAGTCAGCTTCATTTAAAAAAAAGGAAGAAAAAAAGATTATGTTGTGGGGAGGGGAAAGGACAATAAGGATACATAGAGAAAAATATCTCTAAAAACCAAAATTAAAAAATGCATTTCTGAATTTTATAAGGATTTTTAAATTTTTATAAAATTTTGTAAATTTTATAAGAACAGTGTAAGGATTTTTTTAATTTGATAAGGATTTTTTTAGTGTGTGTGTGTGCACTACATGCACATGCCTGCAAAGGACCGAGCACTGCATCAGACCCCTGGCACTGGCGTGAGCCACCATGTGGGTGCTGGGAGCAGAGCCAGGCCTGAGCGCTTTTACCACTGAGCCACCTTTCCAACCCGAAATCGCTAAAAGTTTACAGGGAATCAGATCTAAGGAAAACAGCACCTCGTGAGAAAATTTTACTGTTATCGTCTACTCAAAAGAATATCAAGACCAACTCATCAGAAAGAGACAGAGACAGTGAGATGAATACTTTCCGGCAAAGACACTGCTGTGAAGCCTGGTGCCCTAAATTCAATCTCTGGAACCCAAGTGGAGGCAGGAGAATGGACACCTGCAACACACATATACCATGCACATCTACCAAGTAAATGATCGCCAAAACTTTAAAAAAGTGATTTTATTCAGGGATATAAGGCTGTTTCAACATATACAAATCATAAACATATTAGGCACAGAACCAGGGACAAAAAAAAAAATCATACAATCACAGAAAAAAAGGATCCCATGGCCGTTCTCCAGCCCCACAGGGTTTCTCTATGTAGCCCAGCCTGCCCTCGAACTCAGAGATCCACCGGCCTCTACAGACTACAAGTGCTGGGGTTAAAAGCATGGACCAGCACCACCCAGTCCACTTCCACAGCTTTTTAATGATAAAAAAAAAAAAAATCCCTGAAGGATATAGGAACAAAAATATAGAAGTCATAGTCATATACACAAGACCTGTTGTGTATTGTACTCAGCATTATACTAAATGAAGAAAAATTAAAAGTTCTTAATTCAAAACAAGAGACAGGGTCTACTGATACCATTCTTAGCATAGGTATTACATTTTAGACAGAACAACAAAGCCAGAGGAAGAGACAGAGGCAATACAAACAAGAAAGGATGGAGTCGAGTTATCCCTAACTCCATACTGGAAAGTCTCTGAAGACTCCACCAGCAAACGGGCGGATTCAGATACAAAGTAGCAGAACGCACAGCCAACATGAAAACCCAGCGCCTTTGCTGGGTACCAATGCTGAGCACGCTGGGAAAGAAATCAGGAAAGCAATCCTATGTACAAGAGCCTCGAAAACCTAGGAATGACTATAACCAGGCAGATAAAAGACACTGAGAGAAAATGGAGAAGTCACTGCAGGATGAGAGGACCTAAGATAATCATGTGCGGGAGAATTAACACTGCGAAAACGCCATATTGCCAAAAGTGATCTACAGAAATAATGCAATTCCCATCACAACATAATGACATCCCTTGTAAAAATAGGAAAAGGTCATAATATGCACACAGAAGCACAGAAGGTTCCAAATAGCCACATTAATTCTGAACATAAAGAATATATGACGAAGCATTCAACATACTTAGCCATGAAAGACAGGCAAACAGAACTACACAGGATTCTGTCTCATCCTGGTCAGAATGCCTTTCACCAAGCAACAGAAACGAAGGCCGGCAAGGCTGCAGGCGAGGTAGGCATGTGAATTAGCAGTCATTATGGAAACCACCACAGGGCTTCCTCAGACCTAACAGAGAACCCATACCACCGTCAAATACACACTCACAGGAGCCAACGCCAGCATAGACAGCCACAGTCTGAACTCTGGGTATCTGCTTTAGTCACATCATGTGCACCCATGGCTGAATGAAGGAATGTGGTAATGACGGTGATGGTGCATCCTTGCACTATAAAGAACAGACACGCCACTTACAGGAAAGTAAACAGACTGAGAATTACCACACTTTAACTCATATGCTGAATCTAAAGTAAAAGCAGCCCTGAGACACTACTGTGAATGGTACACACCTATAACCCCAGCGGCAGAAGGGAGAGCTGGGAGGACTGAGAGTCTGAGGGCACTGTGGCCTACACGGTGACTTCCACACACCTTAAATAAGGCATGAAAGTGGGCCTTGCACGGCGGCACAGACATCTGCAGTCCAAAACCAGAAAGGAGACAACCCAAACCCAACTGTGAAAAGACAAAACTGTTGGACATCAGGCAGTGGTGGCGCAAATCCCAGCATGGGGAGGTAGAGACAGGCAGATCTCAGACTTCAAGGCCAGCCTGGCCCACAGAGAACAAGTTCCAGAACAGCCAGGGCCACACAGAGAAACCTAAATAAACAAATAAACAAACAAGGCATCGCAGTAGAAGGGGTAAAGAGCCAGTGGAAGGAAGGGTAGGTGTAGGAGAGGAGGTAACAAGGCCAGTATCAAGGTGTATCAGAGAACTGTGTGAAGCTATCAGTAAATGCATGTGCTTCACAGAATTTACATCAATAAAAATTAAGTGAAAACGAGCTTGTTAATTCTGATCTGCATCTTCCTCATAGGTATACTTCACACCTGTCAATTATACGTGCGTCTGAAATGTGAGTTTCCTCAGTAGATTCACTGAGTGTACTGGGATTCAGTCTGCGTATCCAGCATCATGACTGCAGCTGCCTTTTTAGCGCGGCTTTTGTTTTGTTTTTGCTTTTGGGGGGTGAGGAGTTGGGATTTTCAATATAGGGTTTCTCCATGTAGCCCTGGCTGTCCTGGAATTTGCTCTGTAGATCAGGCTGCCTCTGCCTCCCGAGTGCTGGGGGTAAAGGCATGGGCCACCACAGTCTGGCTAACACGTTTATTCTTTTCCAAGTCGCTTTATATTCCTCTCTCACAGCATTCTCTGTGGTCCCAGGGCCCCATGGCCAGCAGACAGACAGACAGACAGGGAGAGAAGAAGCCCTGGAAGCATGGTGCAGGCTAGCCTTGCATGTGCAGCAGTGAACCAGGCTGGACATGGGTCAAGACAAGACACCTGTAGTTGTCCTCTGACCCCCACAAGTAGCACATGCGTACATCCACTCAAATACACAAACACACAAACATTTTTTTAAAATAACCAAAACTTTGTAAGAAGCTAGAAGATTATTTTACAAAGAAAAATGCAAATCAAGGCACTAGAGCCACTGGACACTTAATTTGAAGAAAGTAAATCTCCATACTCATAAGGAAGAGAGCGCCAAGCGTCAGACCAGCCTGGGCCGCCAAAAAAAATAAATCAATGTGAAATTCTAGTCACACTTGAGTTGGTCTTTTCCACACCGTCCCATTTCACACATACCGTAACAACATGTGCATGTGCGCCCTCACACTCCGGCAGTTGTGTGGGCTTGGCAAAGGCTATAGAGAGGCTTTTGGAAGGACCAGAAAGAACGCGCTCACCACACCCCGAGCTCCATCTTCTCCTCCGTGACCAACTGATGAGGGCTGTGGATGAGGCCTTTCCTTCCTTTGTGTTGGAATATCTGATTACTCTTTCCGGCTTCAACGCTATTTCTCAATTCTTTATTACAGCACTTGTTTTACTTTGTATGTGTGCATGTGTATATAGATTTACATGTGTAGAGGTCGAAGGAAAACTTAAAGGAGTTGCTTATGGGAATCAAACTCAGGTCATCAGACTTGGTGACAGGAACCTTTAGCCACCGAGTCATCCTGATGGCCCTCATGTTCTCTATGTGCAATGGGATTTATGGTTTATTGAAGCTCTGTGTCGGTACTACTGAAAGTAAGGACTATGTTTTGCTGCCTTTTGTCCTTATGGGTAGCTATGATGGGCTCTCAGCTAGACTGCCTAAAAGAAAGAGAAACAGTTCTCAGTCAGTGCTTGCCTGGAATGCTAGCTTGTCGCCACAAAGGAAGAAAAGGGTCTTGTGTCTCCCTTCCTCACTGTGCTCACTACTCATAGCAGGTACGAGCAGCAGATTAAAAAGGAAGAAAAACTGACAAAAGCGCAGGAGAAGGAAAGCAAAGGGAGAAACTCTGTTAATCATAAAATGACCAAAACACCTCTAAGAGAAAAGGCGGCTGCTGCTCGGTGGCGTTTAACAGACGATCGCTGAAGAGCTTGACTCATTAACCCACTTTCTTCAGAGAAAGGCAGTCAACTTTGGATGCAGAGGAAGAAGGGAAAGTTCCCGTGATATCATCTTCCCAGTGAAAAAAGGTTTAAGTTGAGATAATCTCAAATAAGTTGCAAAACTACCGCACGGTTGCCAGTGGAGAGCTTTGATGGTTTGCTCAGCAGAGGCTTGGCTCCTGCAGGCACCTTGTTGTTGGATCCTTTCTGACCACTGAGTATCCACTGCCCATTCACTTTTCTTCACTAATTCAGTGCTACCTGCGCCAGAGACTTTAAAAATCATTCCAACCAGAAGCTGCCCCTTTCCTATTTTGATTTTTCAAAGACTTATTGTGTGTAGACTGGGTGGGGAGAGCGAGTCTTTAACCCCAGTGCTGTGGAGGCAGAGGCAGTCGATCTCTGTGTTCGAGGCCAGCCTAGTCTAAAAGAGTGAGTTCTAGGATAGCCAGGGCTACACAGAGAAACCCTATCTCCAAAAACCAAAGACAACGATGTACTGTGTGTATGAATGCAGTCACGCATGTATCACAGTCACGCAGGCATCTGAGAGGAGGTTAGAAGGCAATGTGGAGGAGTTGGTTCCCTTTGTCTGCCTTGTTCTGAGGCAGGGTCTAGCTTGTTTCTGCCACTAAGCTATGTGCTCACTGACTAATCTCTATCTCCTGTTGTGCTGCAGGACTCCTGGGATTGCATGCCCGGTTTCATGCTCCGTGCATGGGATGGACAAAGCACAGAATCCACTCAGATGGCCAGCTTATACAGCAAGCACTTTATCCCTTAGACATCTCCATGGCTTCTGTTCTGAACTCCCATTAAGCTTCTTAAAAAAGAAAAGATTTATTTATTTATTTCATGTGAGTACACTGACGCTGTCTTTAGACGCACCAGAAGAGGGATTTGGATCCCATTACAGATGGTTGTGAGCCACCATGTGGTTGCTGGGATTTGAACTCAGGACCTCTGAAGAGCAGTCAGTGCTCTTAACCGCTGAGCCATCTCTCCAGCCCCCCATTAAGCTTCTACACACAGCTTTCCAGATGCATGCCTAGACAGAGCACTCAGAAACAGAGAATTAAAGTTGCTCCTCTCTTTCCTCTATTATCACTAGAACAAGAAAAGTACAGTAAGTACTCAAAGATTCTCTTGTAGCTGATGTTGAGTCCGTTCATTTTTCAAAAGAAAGCTAAATTGTGCTTTACTGATTTATCTCACCCTTCCTCTTTGCTCCTTACAATTACCTATGTGATAAGAACTGGAAGGCAAAATTCAACCTTTCATCTCAGTGAAAAGCTCAGGAAAACCTGAGTGACTCTTCGGAAGAAGGCCAGGCTTACAGCCTTTGCTCCGCCCACAGTCCTGGGGGCAATCCCAGGGCAAAACACAACGACAACAACAAACTCCTTTTCTTTCCTCTGCTTACTCACTGATGAGACTCTGTGGAGCAGAGAAGTTCTGAGAGCACACTTGCCAAAGAGAAAGAACGGACAGAGAATAGTTCACAAAATGACCAATTTCAATAATGGCAATTTAACTGCATAAAGTTTGTAACTCAGAACTAAAATGTGATGCTGTGTCCTTTATAACCTTTGAATTTATTATTTAGAGAAAAAGGACAACCTACTACCAGCTAGATTTAGATTAAACCTAGCATATATTCTGTTATGTTACCAATACATCCAGCCGTCTGTGAAACCAAGTAAGAGGAGTGTTTCTCAACCTCACAGTATGAGACCCACTTCATCATTCTGCACGCAAGCACAAGTGTGAAGACGCTACCATGTCATGTGGGAAGCTCAGGATAACTGCATCATCACACATCCCTCCTGTGTACACTTACTTTAACATACACAAAGCAATGCTCTCCTCCCTGTCACTCCTAGAAGGATACACAGACCAGCATTTTACAGGCTCCTCCCACTCCAAGGAGAAGCTGGGGATGCTGAGTCTGTTTCCTTTTCTCTGCTTATAGTTACAAGTGACAACAGCCAGCGTATAGGAAGCTCTGAGAGACGGATTAACAGGTACCTTCTAAAGCTTTTAAGAGCCCCTCAAAGCAAAAAAGACTACTTACTAGTCCGTCCAAAAACTAGAGTAGCCACATAACCTTCACATTCTTCTAACCCAGTTCCCAAGGCCAGTCAACTGCCTCTCAGCTTCTGACACTACCTATGAGCTAAAAGTACTACCTCCTTTCCACATAAGAAGACATTATTTTACAAAGTAATTGATATCAATCTTTTATTTCTCAAACTAATTGTAACTATTAGTTAAACTATTAACAAACAATAAAATTCTTAAGTAAAATCAACTCGGTTTTTTAATCTGGACAAAATTATAAAATCTGATTATCCAATATTTGAATAGTTGTATAATTTAGGTTTCTTTAGGTAGCTGGCCGAGTTTTAGACAAAAGTAACTATTCTCCAGATACGATACAACCTCCTGTACTTGTTTTACTCCAAGGTCCTGTGTGTTACTCAGAATCCAACTTAAATAGATTATTTAAAATTGAAGCTGTTGTGTGTTGCAAACACAGCTAAAATGAAGAGCTTCTGTAGCAGCAGTGACTAGATTTTAAATGCAGGTAGATCAATAAAAAAAAAAATCACCAAGCAAGGCTTCCGTGTGAGTGGAATGGTTTATAATAGCTTGCAAATGACTATGTGCTTGCTGTAACCAGCTGCTCTTAAATTATGAATATGCAACCAATTCGGGTTAAAGCCGAATCCCAGCACTATTTCTACGGAGAAATCCCAGTAGTTCTGCTTGTGCTCCATGTTAGCTCTGTTAAGGATACAAATAGCAGTAAGCTTCCGAACAAATAGGACCAAACTATTGGCATTTCATGCACCAGGTCCATTATCACAGCAGGAGTGCCAATCATTGGTACATTCCTATAACAGCTCACGCAATATGACAATGATCTTGCCGGGTAAAAAAAATCAAACTCTCTGCAGCATACTCAAGTCCTTCTGACGACCTAACGCTTCCTCACCACAGCCAATCAGATAGGCAGGCCTGATCTACCACAAGACTTGCACTAAGCTTGAGACATTTAAAAACATCAATCATAAAAACAAAGACAGGACATTGAATTATACAGTATTAACCTCCAGGGTTTGCATACAAAGACCTTAGATTTATTTACGTCCCAGTGAGTTAAGAGCTTCAGTACACCGTTCTTTACACCAAGCTGACTGCCAATGTGATGAACCGCTCTGCCCTCAGCAGGAGTGCACGGTCTTTGATTAATGAGTGCATGTTTGTAGGAAAGTGTTAAGAGGAGAAAACAGAAAGTGGAAAAAGAGAAAAAAGAAGAAAAAACCCACACAATTATGTAGACATAGGGCAGAACTATCTTCAAATCATATGTGTGTCTTTCTTACATTATAAACTACACAAACAAAATCAGTAAGGCTTCATATCTATATATTACCTTTATCATTATCCTCACTGCTCAGCAATTTTTATTTAAATGAATATCACTCAAAGGCCAAATTATATGACAACCCTTATATAAGAAGTATTTTAAAAACAACTTCATTTTCAAAAATATATAATAAGAGCAAAATACAAGATAAAATTACTTCACCTCATACTGTCATAAATGCCTATTGAAAGCTAGATGCTTAGCTGACATTAAAATTTCAAAATGAAGTTTTAAGTGTAACCATTAAGTATTTTATAGCTCAAACTCTTTTTTTTTTTTTTTTTTTCTTTTTTTCAGAGCTGGGGACCGAACCCAGGGCCTTGTGCTTGCTAGGCAAGCGCTCTACCACTGAGCTAAATCCCCAACCCCTATAGCTCAAACTCTTGAGTTGTCACAAATCAAACAAAACTCAAGGCAGACTTAAAAATCATATAAAGTCATTTAATATTCCTGCTTCTAGCAGATGTTCCCAATATTTTATAACTCTGTTTTGGAAATGAAATAAATATTCTTATTACACATGTATTATTATGTTTTTGTTTTGTTTTTAGGTTTTTTGAGACAGGGTTTCTCTGTGTGGACCTGGCTTTTGGGCTGTCCTAGAACAAGCTGACCTCAAATCCAGAGATCTGCCTTCCTCGGGATCCCACGTCCTGGGATTAGAGGTGTGCACTCTCACACCCAGCCAGCCCCAGTTTCAAAGTACAGAAACACATGAGGATTCAAGTTTAAACTCATACAGACCTGCCCAGCATTGTCCTCCCTTAACAATATCATACTGACTTCTACTGAAAGAGCGGGGTGCATGCCGGAAGTACTATATACCTCTGACATCGAGCTAAACCTTCGTGTCTTTAAATAATTAATACACAATGCGATTCACCATAATTTCGTTTGTGTGACTATCTGCCCTGACAGAAATACCTGTTAAGTAAATATGTTTCTTCAGAAGCTAGTCACAGGGCCAGAGAGATGTCTCAGCAACTCAGAGGGCCTGTGTTTAGTTCCAGCACCTACACTGGGTGACTCAAAAAAGCCTGTACCTGCACAAAATCCCACTACCAACCCCACACATATACACATAATTAGAAATAATCAAATGAATCTTTTAAAATGACCCCGCACAGTTTAATTCAGGAGAATGACTTGGTTTTCAAGGAACTTTATGGCTACCATACAAAGAGACTAGGATGCTGTATCACCCCAAGATAAACTCTAACTTTAGTGACAGTGACGCATGACTTCCCTAAAAGCAAAGACTCCGTAGACTTAGGACTTGAGGAACTAATCCCAGAATCACTCAGCGGTGTGTCATACAAGTTGAAAATTTGCTCATATTATAGAGAAGTCATTTTCTGTTGTTTTATTTGAGGCAGGGTTTCTCTCTGTAACTCTGGCTGTCCTGGAACTCACTCAGACAGCTGCCATTAAAAGCATGACCACCACTTTACGGGGAGTCTTTTTTTTTTTTCCCCTTTTTTTACACGAAGTCTTTTTAATAGGACTTATTTTAGCAAATTAAGCCTTCCAATGATCAATTTTACATTTTTTTCAATTTTACATTTTATGTATTTATTTTTTAAAGTTATACTCTTTAAAGAGTTCTTAAATTTTATTCTATTTTAAGATCTAAAACTTTGAAAAAAATCAATGAATACTGGGATTTTTTTAAAAGGTCTCAAAAATAATAATATACACTACGTTCTGTCACCACCACTGATTGTTTTCTTTCCTTCCAGCTTTCTCACAACGCACCGGTCAAGATGACTATTCCTACCCTTTGCTCCTTTGTATTTCCCCTCCTACCAACAAAACTATGCAAGTAATTAGAAGAAGTACAAAGCTCAGGCACCACCAAGATAATGGTGCAGTTGGAATACTAAGTCACGGGCGAGCTGAAGCCACAGGTAGAAGTGGCACAAGCCTGGGATGCCAGCCCTCAGGAGGCCAAGGAAAGACCCTGGTGGAAGCCAGCAAGAAGCTACAGTCAAGACTCTGCCTCTCGAAACAAACAGAATGCTCTTTCGACAACAAAAGCATGATTTTAGTTTAAGAAAATCATTAAATAGCTACTAGGAGAATAATTTAGAACACAGTCTTATGAATTTTTAAAGTCTTATGAATCTTGGCCTCGTTAGAAAATTACAAGCAGAATGGTCTATTCTCCAATAAGTATTTCTTTTCTGATCATTTCCCACAGTAAAAGTTTAAAGAAACATTAAGCCAAGTGAGCTAATATTTATTAAATAAAGCACAATATTTTAAGACTTTGTTACTCAAAATATTTAATTTTCTGTAATTAAAAAAACCCTAAAATACTTACTAGACAATTTGATTAATCCCTCAGGAAATTAAGTATATTAAAAAAAAAAAATCACTGAACCCTGATTACATAATTTCTTACAAGGGTCACACCACTTTCTGACTTTGTTTGCTCTATGCCATGACTCTTTTTTTTTTTTTTTTTTTAGTAGCTTTCTAAGAAAGACTAGTTCAATCACTCTAAAACTACGATTTTAAACCCCTTTCTTGTATGAAATCTTTACACCTATGAGTCATTAAGGTCTAATATACTACCTTCCACTGACTCAAGGAGATAAGACAGAAACCTTGAACTTCTGTGCAACTGTGGTATCCACATCTTGTATAGTAACACAAAAGTAGCAACAAAGACATTAACAATTGCAGTTCAAGCTGGGAGTGACTGTTCTGTTTCAATTCAATGACACCACTAATGGCTTCTTAGCAGCTCCATGAAATCAACCAGCTGTCAAGTTGATGCATCAGAAGGAGCAGCTATGCACTCCCATAAGAAAAAGCAACACATCAGGATGTTTGGCAAAACATCTGCTCCTTTACACTGCAACTCTATAATAAACATGCAAACAAAGAAAAGAGAGAAAGGGCAACACGTTCAGAGTCCCTAGCTCCCCTTACAGCTTGTGTGCACTCTAAGTGAGTGGCTTGTAGACACTAAAAGCAAATTTCTGCTAAGTCCCATACTTTTTAAGATATTCTATTCTTTTGAAAAAGCTAAATACACTCTGATCTTTCAAGAAAGCCCAGAATTACACAAAATATTTACATTTACAAATAAACAGTAAACTATATTCATCAAGTCAAATCATAATGTACAAAACTCAAATATGAAAACTCAAATATATTCTTTCCCTTCACACTATTTAGTAAATGAGGCTGACAGTATTGTAATCAATGCATTTGCCAAGACTGAGCAGCTAAGACCCCATCTTCACTACTATAAAGAGTGAATGCACTAGCTTAGCCTAGTCAATGTAATAGTTTAACCAATAACATTTCAGATCGCATTATCTGGGTTTTAAAATATGAACCTAGCCCTATTTCTCTGAAAACCATTATATGACCATACTAAGTTCTGATAAATAACTTCCTGTTTTAAAAGCACACAACCTGATTTCCTAAAAAATAAAATGTCGCCATCGCTTAAATACATTTTACATTCAGCATTTGCTGCAAATATTTGTAAAATCTTACTTTTCTACTGAGACACACAAATGCCATAGTGTCATCTAAATTATTGATTGTGCAGCAGTGTTTACAATAGGTGTGAGACAGCAACGGACTTAACTACCATTTTCTTAAACTGCTTATCCTCTGTTGCTCCCATTTATAATCTGCCAAGTCTTCTAGTCCTTTGTTGCATGTATAATTTAGAGCCATCTGTTCTATGTGCTTTTAACTATTTAAACATTTTTCACCTACCTACCACTCACTAAAGAGCAGACATTCGATTCAGTTAAGATTTCTATGGAGCATTTTACATGCAGCAAATTTCTGAGTAAATAGCAGAGAACAGCACAGAATATTCTACAGACACTTAAAACATACCATCTACAATGGAAGTTTTCGTATACTAGACAATATTAGACAACCTCCTTAATGTAGTTAGAATTTTTCTATTAGCTTTTTTGTGTAAGTTCATTGTAGTCAATGTTTTTTCCCCAACCCAGAAGACAAAGGGAATGCAAATTAAATACAGACAGTTTCATGTCCCTGTTAGGAGAGATGTAAATATGCTGACTGAAAATGACTACTGGAGACAGAATTACGCTTTCCCATTCAATTTACTGTGCCTATTTATATACTCCTCAGTGAGTGTATCATTAAGTAGGGTCATGTGACCAGCTCAACTTTTTTTTTTTTTTTTTGGTAAGGTGAAAAACTATATTTTAGACAAATTTAGATTGTAGTTTGTATCATTATTTTTATGATGGTTAATAAAGTTTACATCAAAAGACAGTAAATTACCTATTAAAGTTAATTCTGCCTTTTATATGCTAAACTACATTTTTTGCCAACCCTTTGACTTTAATATTCACTACTAAGATGTAAAAGTATCAAGAATCTGAATGTTCTGATATTCTGTATAGTTCTTTTAAAACGTAAATATCACGAAAGAGAACTCAATTATAAAAGGGGACGTACATATCCCAAGCGATGTATATATAAATATTAACTAAGCTCAATTTGTTAGCTCTGTGGAACCTCGTAAGAACTATATTGTTACAAATACACTGGAAATTTTAAAGAAAACCCTCGTGCACAAAACTAGGTGAATACTAAGTGGCACAGTAAAAGTTTTGATCATTTAAAAAAAAATCTTCCACTTGTTACCAAACATGAAGAGTTTTGCGATCCGTTCTGAATGCAAAATACAAAAATAAACTACATAAGTTACCACTAGACTCTAAGTTAAACGATTCCGAAAAATGAAAAAATTTTGAGGAAAACGAAAACCACTTTGGGGAAATTTTCTTGATAAAAGTTTACATGACGTCACATGGCCCCCTGAACCGTTCCTAAACTTTGAGCCTCATCCAGGCACACTTTTTGCATTTCTATGGCTTCTATCCCTTCCTTAAAAATTAAGAGAGAGAGAGAGACAGACTTGGGAATAAAAATTGCCCAAGATGGCGAAACGCTTGTTGTTTAGAGGGCAGGGGGAAAAATGGAGGATATTGTAATATACACAAAGGGATAAATTTCAACAACTCGGCCACGGACTGCAGCTGCTTCTCTCTTTACAAGGAAACAACACACAAAAGATAAACACCGAGGAGAGGGGAAGAGGAGCCAGCCCCCACCCCGCGGGGCCGGCTCCGAGTCTCCGCACACTTCCTAGCCTTTCCCGATCCCAATTCCGGGGTTCGCAGAACTACTTTAGGGGAGGGGAGCGGGGCGCCGCGGGGGAGGGCGCGGAGATCCAGGGCCCGGAGCCCAGCCCGCCAGGCCGCCGCGGCCCCGGGACGCCCGGAGCCCGCCCGAAGCCGAGCCGCCGGGTACCTGCCGCCTGGAGCCGCGGCCCCACCCCCACCTGGCTCCGGAGCCCCGGCGGCCTGGCGCGGGTCGGCGGCGCGAGGCTGCCGGCCGGGGCGGTGGCGGAGGCGGCCAGGGCCGGCGCCTCGGGAACTGCCCGCGGGAGCTGCAGCGAGCCGGGCTGGAGGACGCCGCGAGGCCGGCGGCGAGGGCGGCAGGCACAATGGAGGGACGAGGCCCGGCGGCCCGCGCCCGCACTCCCAGCAAAGTTTCCGTTCCGAGGAGCCCGCACCCCCCACCCCGCCCGGGACCAGGGCCCCGCGCCCTCCGCCCGGGACTCTAGTCGGGACCCCAGAGCCACCGCTGCGTCGCAGCCCGCACAACAAAGAGACACACCGGGCGGCGCGGGTAAACAGCGGCCGGCGCCTCGGGAGGGCTCCAGCCCGCAGCCGCCGCTCTCCGCCCGGAATCCACCTCTCCCGCACCCTCGCACCCCGGCTCTCAAACTCACCTTCACTTTCGAACTGAGTTGCGGGGAAAGGGATTTTCGCCCTTCCCGGGTGCGGGCTAAGCTTTTCGAATCCCCACCGCCTCCTTATTTCTCTTATAATTTCTGCAAGAAAGTCTAGGGAGTTGGAGTGGAGGTGAGATCCGTGATCGCGAAAGCCCTGGCTCCCTCCGTCCCCGTCTTCCGCCGCTCTCTCTCTGATTAGTTCCTATCCGGCAGCAGATTGAAGCAGGAGATGATTCTTCTCAAGGTTTGTTCAGCAGCTTCACTTCTAGGCGAAGGCTTCATGAACCAAGTGACGTCAACCAACAAGGCTTCTCTCTCTCTCCTCTCTCTAACAATGAAAGTTGCTGTTAACAAGGGAAAAAAGAGCGAGAGAATTGTTTATACCATTTCAGTTCCAATAATAAATGACCTATCAGCTCTAAAAGGAGCCAAGGGAGGGGGCTGCTTCTTCAATCCAAGAATACTGTATCTTTGAGTTTGCACCGCTCCTCGTCCCAGGAAAAAGTTAAGAAACTTAAATGTTTTGTTTTGCTTTTCGGGGGTGGGGGGGACCAAAACAGAACTGAATACTTAATTTTTAAAAAACGTAAACGGACTGTTAGAGAATATAGATTAGCCATCCCCTCCAACTTTTATGTTTGTAAACTAGGAATTGTGGTGGAGCCTACACGCTAAATTAATATGCCAAGAATTTATGCATGTTAGGGTTCAAAAAAGGGCGCAAGGCGATCTCAAGGTAAACTACTAATGCTTTTCCATGGACGAATTAAACTGGTTGTAATATTCATGATGTGAGTCAAAATAATATTCAAATAAAAGACATTTAAACACTAAGCCCTTTAACAGTTATTTGTATAATATGTACGCCATAATTTCATTTTTTCTAGTGGGGGGGGGTAGTTTAACTGTAAGAACTAAACACTTTAAAAGACCAGTAGCCCATTACCAACTAAACGCGCTGTGCTCTATCTGAGCCCCAGAATATCAGCTGGCTGTCTCAGTTTTTAACCTTCCACTCCCCAATTCCCTTCAACCAATCAAGTTAAACTAAAGGTAAAGAACACCCCGTTCCCTGCAACAGTGTACCCGCAGCCTTCTAAAAAGCGATTTGAAAGAGAAAATTTTTTAACCTTGGTACACGTTATCACCCACGAAGAAAGAAAGGTAATTTTTAAAAACCATTAAGGTGTTCTTTTTCCCCTTAAGAACACAATAAAACTCTTGAAGTTTGTGTAATTACAAATTAGATAATTTAGTTTTCAGGATGAAAACCAAGTAAAAATTTAGTTGTGGGAGAATGATTTGAACATATATTATTTTATGCATACATATGTGGCTAGATGTATCTTAAAAGATGCTATTGTTCTATGTTTCCTCCTCAACCACTGGCTGTGATTTTAATTGTGCTGGAGGATCTTCATTAGTATTAACACATGGGGAGATTTCACAAAGCTGCTTCATTAGGAAGAAAAAAAAGCTGGCAGACTAGGTCTTTTTGCAGCACTGAGAATGTCAGCCTTACCTCGGTCATTTGTAACATAATAAGTGCAAGCACAATGATTGCGAGGCAGGAGCGTGGGGGAAGGGCAGCAATGCTGCTGTCTAATGGGGGCATCTGAAAAGACGGCTGCTCATTACATAGTAATGTATGCTAAAAATTAGTGAAGATGATGTCTCGGGAGACTGATGCTAAATAAATTAATGTGCTGATATGTTTTTAATTATTATTTTTGTAGTAGTTTATTTCAATCTTAGGATTCACATTGAGCAGCAAAGCTGTGCTAGCACTTATTGATTTTTTTCCCCTGCCACATTCCCGGAATACAGATTTTAATCACTTCACTACACCACACTCAGTAATTTCATTAAAAACTGGAATCTTCCATCCCCAGAAAAGCATTTAATTTCAATGACATACAATTTCTCTTTTAGCAGCAAACTGTCTCTATAGTAAAGCTGGCCTGAGGTTCACATGCATGCTTTAATCCTGAGTTTGCCATGCTCTGCATTCCTTACAAACTATGATTTCAGTAACTACCTAATAACTGTAATAAAGACCACAATTCTCTTACAATATATTATTAACTCGTATTTAATTAACTCAGAGGCCAAGCTCTACACATGTATGACCAGGTCAACAATTCCAGCATCTCAGATTGATTAATAATGTCCAGATAAACATGGATTCAGTGTAAGTATGGATGGGAGCATGTAGACTAGGATCCTAAGTCGCATCGAAAAAGTCTCTTATTATTCCACAATGGTGGTCATTACTCAAATGGAATTTAGCAATATTTCTGTATATAAAGTAGAATGTTGATATTTCAATATTTGTTACTGACACTTTGCCTAGTTAACATTAGTTTAGGAGAATAAGGAAAGAGGAATGTTTTCAAGTTGTCCTGATTTTCAGGATTCTCTTAAGATGCAATTCTCCCTAAACAAAGATGACTAGTACACCATAACTTCTACAACCCAGAATGTTATTCTGCTTAAATGTCATACAAATACACCCAAATATGTATTTTTACAATATTTTTAAGTAAAATGTGGTCCATAGATGCTAAGTTGGTTCCTAAACAATGGGTCTCATAAGGATATGTAATTTACATGACTTGACTTTTAGTGTGGGGGCTATGGGGGAAAGTACAGTAACTAAATTGTGGAAACATCATAAAGAAAAATATATGTGTACACATAATAATCAACTAGTACTATGAAAGCGTATCAATCCTGTGAATGATTATAGAACCAGAGTTCAAAATGCTTTAAAAGTGTGCACACGAAATTTATATTGAAGCTACCAACAACAAAAAGTTGTCATTTCCCTGGTTGTGACATACAGCAAAATGAGCCTTGCCTCTTTAAAAGCTGTGAACGCAAGAAGTGGTTATAGTGAAGTTTTATTCAGAACATTTGAAAACTTATAATCAAGAGTTTCTTATACAATCAGGAAATACTTTGGTAGCAGTCTCAAACTGCCATCAAACATAAAGTTTGATGTAAATCAATATTTAGCACCCCAAATTCTAAACCAATTTCTATATTTTCCTATCAATAATAAAAACTTCATTTTTATATTAAAATACAGCTTTGGGTCCTTCCATGTTATTTGGTCATTGAAAGCAATTCATTGTCCAATATTACACACACACTTTGTTTTGTTTGAGACAATCTCTCTACATAGCTATGGCTGTCCAAGAACTCACCCTGTAGACCAGGCTGGCCTGGGGCTCACAGAGATCCACCTGCCTCTGCCTTCCGAGTGCTAGGATTACAGGCATGTGCCACCATGCTGGACAATTTAGCCTATATTTTAAAACTGATACTTTAAGGTAATGAGATACTAGGACCCTCAGGCTGTATCACTCCAGCACTGACAGGGTCAGACAAAGATGTGTTTCGATTTTTGTGGCGATCATGTCATCCCTTTCCATGTTTTCTCTTTGATCTTTCCACTGATTAACTGAGGAGTCGACAGAATAATTACTATAGTTATAAAATTATTCAGTTCTCACAGCACTTTGTCTTCCACCTGAGATCACCTAATTCAGCACTTAACCATGTGCACAGTGGTGAGAGGACTTAATGATGGAGCAATCTCTTCCGATCTTAATTCCGAGCCTCTGTGTGCCATCTCCCTGCCCTACAGACTACTATGCACCACTCTGAACTCTAACGTGTTGTGCCTGTCCTATAAAGCAGCATCCGGTTTAAGGACCACGGTAGAGAGGTCCATTACTGCCAGTGGTTCTGAAGACTAAGGATTCTGTCTGAACACACACACACACACACACACACACACACACACACACACACACACACACACACGAGAATGGTCTCTGTAGTAGAGATTCTCAACCTGTGGGTCTTGACCCCATTTAGGGTCAAATATCATACTTTCATTATGATTCACAACAGTAGCAAAATTACAGTTTAGAGAAGCAACAAAATAACAATGGTTGGGGGCACAACAACATTCGGAACTGTGTTTAAGGTTAGGAAGCGTCAGGACACAGCTCTGTAGTGCACTGAGCTAGCCAGGTTATATCTTGTTTCTGTTCCAATGCTAATGAAGCTCTGTTTTCACTCACTGAGCAGACATTTGAGTGCTTGCTGTATGCTATGCTTGAGCGCTTGCTGTATGCTATGCACTGTGTGAGAAGGTGCAAAAACATGAAGAACTCACTTTCTGTTTGATGTTGAAAGTGTGAAATTCCTAAGAGACAACCAACTTTATAAAAACACAAAGTTTTGTGAGATTAAAAGTAGAGTTACTAAATTCTGACTAGGTTTAAAAGGCTTTATCAAAGACTACATTTGAATGCCTGACAAGAGGTTAGGGATTGAGGGGAGAGAGGTATTCTAAACACAAGAATCACTGTTTACACATCTCCTGCTGGGCAATGCAGTTAGGATGGGCTGTGAGGGTGCAGGCCTTTAATCCTAGTACTTGAAAGGCAGAGGCAGGTGGATCTCTAAATTCAAGGGTGAGCTATAGAGTAAATTCCAGGACAGCCAGTGCTACACAGAGAAACCTTATTTTGAAAAACAAAATATAATAGTAATAATAATAATAATAATAATAATAATAATAATGAAATAAAATAAAGAAATGTAATTAAGTAGGAGCTTTCAGTATGAGGAATGAAGAAATGACAGCGATGATGAGACGGCCGCACATGAGGCCGTAGAGGAGGCTGCGATCTGATACTGAGAGGCTAAGGTTTATGGTAAGGTGGGGGATTTATCCTGAGAGCCAGCAAATGTTAGTAAAGGATTAACATGATTGACCTTGGTTTAAAGGAATAATAACTGTGCAGGCGGTGCAAATGACGGGCTGGAGTATGAAGAGATTGTTTAGTTTAGAGTAGCGGTGCAGGCCTGTCATCCCAGCTGCTGGCACACTGAGGGAGAGTCCACGAGTCTAAATCCGGCATGGGTTATACAGCAAGACTATAAATCCAAGTAATAAATAACAAATAATACAGTGAAATAAACAATTCACCAAAGACTCTGCAAGAGGGAGTGGCATTGGAGGCTTAAACTCTGATGATCTGGGGCAAATTTTCAGTGGGACTAAAGGACAACAGAATCAAGGTGAAGAATGAGGTGGGGAGGGCTAGAGGGATTTCTAGCTGAGGGCATTGGGTTGATGCTGGAGTCACGAAGTGCAGTCCCGGATGTGTAGGAAAATGCCCGTCCCAAGTCGGTTGGCAATCAGAGTTTAACACTGTGTTTAGTTCAACAGGCTTTTAATTTTGATGGTAGCCATCAAGTCAAGTACAAAACTTCTTCCAAACATATATACCCAACTATAGAACAAAGATTCCCTAGCAAGCTGGACTCTTCTTCCCTTCCTGTTTCTTCTTCCCTCACCCACTGTCACCTGGCCTCCCCACACTTGACTTCCTCTCTAAAGGTGTTTGTGGTAACTACCATAAGCAGAAACTGATTTCAACATTCATGGGGAAAAGAAAGCTTTAAAAATAAAAACAGAGTGGAGGCCAATCAGACTAGACATTGAATTATTGTGAAGCATTAAAAGTTAGCTGTTAGTAAGTGACAAGGAAGTAGAGCCGACTCAAGTGACGACATGAATGTAACCCAGATAAAAGGTGTGTCTCACAGTAGGACACAGACATGACTACATGTATATAACACAGACAAAAGGTGTGTCTCACAGTGGGACAGAGACAGACTTTAACTGGTCTTTAAATCACCATGTTTCCATACTGAAAAAGATAAACTTCGATCTTTCCAAGAATCATTTTCAAAGAGATGAGCTGTTTCATATAAAATGTACATCTTGTAGTGTAGAACTCTGTGGGAATCCCTTAGAGACAGGGAAAACCTTCCTAGCCATGTTGAAATCATATACAGTAAACTCAAAGACTGCTGAATTTCATCACATAAAATAAACTTTATGGAAAAGGGGGGCCCCTCAAGAGCAAAGTACAAACATGAATGATGAACTGTGAAAGGGACTTTTCCACATACACATAACTAATAACCTGACATAAAATGAGTATTTTTCAACAGAGGAAAATAACTGGGCAGCAAAATACAAGAGAAAGAAACAGATTTTACATGAAAAGAATGCAAATGTTTCTTAAGTAAAAACACAACCTTTGTATGAGAAATACAAATTAAATCACTCAGATACTATTTCTCATCCATTAGTTTGCAAAAAAAAAAAAGGCTAAGTTTTACAATACAGCCCCTTAGAAAAGTTCTTGTGAGGAATGGGGTGGGCCCATACCCCATTTTTACATGTAGTTTACTTGAGTACATAATGGAGAAGAAAATCCCAACAAGGGAGAAATTCATAGCTTCTAACAGAGTTATACACATATGTACTTTCAGAATAGCAAATCTCACTTTCAGAAATGTGACTCAAAAATGATGAAAATTGGGTGTATAGGTTCAGCTCATTAATAGAAAAAGCTGAGAAATAAACCAAAAAGCAGGCAGGAGGAAAGCTTGTGTGCGCTCCATCATCTGATCTTACCTAGACTTTTGTCAAGTGAATGATACATTGAAACCTCAAATACAAGCTTACCCAGGAGAAGGCAGGGTAGGGTGGCAAAAGAAACAGTTTGTGACTTTCTCAAATCTGTTCAGTAGACACGGCTGGAGAACTTTATGAAATCAAACAAGAATCGAGTATTTAAAAGATACTACATGAAATGACAAACTTGTATTTGATGGCGAAACTGTACAGAAAAGAATTAACCATGTCTTTTAAAAACACTATGAGGGCTTGGGGTGTAGCTGGATGGAACACACTTAACACGGGTGTGCCTGCATTCAGCCTCCAGCAGGCACCAAGTAAGCGCAGCAGAATCATAGTCTCAAACAATACAATCCTCCTGCAGTAGCCTAAGAAAAAGATCTCAAAGTAACTATAAATTGCTACTCTTATCAGTAACAATGTCTTTGTGCTATTGCCCTTGGGGTCTTCATGCATAGTCTGAGAATGAGCAAATAAATAAACTAGTGTTTGGGGAAATTAACCTTTGATGTGGGCCAAATGGGAAACATGAAAAACTGTTCTGCTTTAAAATGAACTCGTTCTAAGGTTTATATTTAAAACTGTCTATTTCTTAGCATGTGCCCACTGTAAATATCAAGAAGCGGGGACTAGTGTGATTTCACCCAGCATACAGCCATAGTACTCAGGTTACAGCATCTAAGCACCATCTGCCTGTGAGAATTCCCAGAAGCAAGAGCTGATTCCAAGTTTGGGGCAGAAATACTTGGGATGAATTTAGAATACCCTGCTAATATACTACTAAGTATGGAAACCATTAACAGTGGTTGATGCCTTGTCTAGAGGACTTGGGAGTCAATTCAAGGACACCAATATGAACATCTGCCATTGGCCACAGGAGACGATGTACATCATTAAAAGCCACAGTAATAGGTCAATCATAGCAAGTATTTTTCTTCAAAGTCTCACTTTCAGCTAGGGAAAGATCTATATTAGTTACCCTTCTTACACTGACCAAATTCCTGACAGAGTCAGATTCAGGGAGGAGGGGTGTATTTTGGCTCTCCAGTTTAGGGAAGTAGCCAATCACAGACGGAATGCATGGTGGAGGCCAGGCTGCTGCCACTTCAGCAGAACAGGAAGCTAGGACAGCACAGGAAGTGGTGCCAGGATGTAAAGCCCAAGGCCTGCCACCAATAGATCTACTTCTTCAAGGTCAGTCTGAACTCCAAGGGTATAACCGCCTAAAACTGCTGCTAGCTGTAGAACGAAGGGGTTTAAATGTAAACCAATGGGGGGCATTTTGTTTGTTTTGTTTTGTTTTGTTTTTCAGGTTTCCCTGTGTAGCCCTGGCTGTTCTAGAATTACTCTGTACACCAGACTGAAACTCACCGAGATCCGACAGCTTCTGCCTCCCAAGTGCTGGCATTAAAGGCATGGGTCACACTGGCACCACATTGCAGACACTTTTTTATACCAAGTGTAACAGGAACACCACATTGTTTCTTAGGGGTTTGCTGTTCTTTTATCCATCTGTTTGTTTCGGTTGTGTGTTTGGCTGTTTTGCCTATATGTATGTCTGTGTACCTCAGGTGTGCCTGCTATCAGAGGAGGCAAGATGGGGGTGTCAGATCCCCAGGGGCTGCAGTTACAGATGGCTGTGAGCCATCCTCATGCTGGGAATGGATCCCAGGTCCTCTGGAAGAGCAGCCCATTACTGTTGCCCTTTTTGCAATGCTGGGGATGGAATCTATGGCATTTACAGCTCCAAATGCATATAATGGAAGTGCTCCTCCACTAAAGAACCCAGCCCCAACTCCTTATTTTAAGAATTGATAAGCAAAGAGTCAGGCATGGTGGATCACCACTTTAATCTCAGCTCCAGAGTCGGAGGCAGGTGGAGCTCTGTGAATTTGAGGCTAACCTGGTCTATGAACCAAGTCCAGGACAGCCATGGCATCGTGCAGGGAAGTACTAAGTATCAAGAGCTACACCCAGGTCATCAGAAAGAGAGAGGCTCTGGGCTTGCCATGGGCTTTTGAAAGCCCACACTCCCCACCAAATGACACACTTCTTCCAGTAAGATCATACCTAATCTTCCCAGTCCTTCCAAACACTGTCACTCCCTGGTGACTATGTTCAAAGAGATGAGCCCATGGAGTGCATTCTTACTCAAACCACCGTAACCACACAGTAAGGCTCCTGCGCCTTCCCAACTCTGGTCAGAGATGTCACACTGGTAGGATGAAATGGGCTGGGATGGGAATAGCCATACCATGGATGTGCTCTTACAAGTTTGGTTAATAGTCTAGAACAGTATTTCTCAGCCTGTAGGCTTCCACCCCTTTGGTCTGCAGTGAGCTGAACGACCCTTCCACAGGGCTTGAATATCAGCTATTTATATTACAATTTATGACAGTAGCAAAATTATACACATGAAATACAACAAAAATTACTTTTTGATTGGGGGTCACCACAACATGAGGAACTGTATTAAGGAACCGTAACATTAGGAAGGTTAAGAATCACTGGTCTAGATTTAAGCCAGGAATGGGAACTAGGTATGGTAGCATATACCTTTAACTCCAGCGCTCAGAAGGCAGAGGCAGGTGGGCATCTGTGGGGTCCAGGCCAGCCAAGGCTACACAATGACTCAAAATGGTGTGTGTGTGTGTGTGTGTGTGTGTGTGTATGTTATGCAATAATATATATATATAAAATATAAAATATACGTAATGCTATAAATATATAGTATTATATTATATATTATAGTGATCTAATATATAACTATATATACTATATATCATATTGTATATAGTGACAATATATAGTGAATAAAATTTGAAGTGTTGTACTGAAATAACCAAAAAATGAAAATATAATCTAATATTTGAAAATTATGAACAATACAGCAAGTTGTTGACACTGATAAAGACTTTCAACACACATCTTTTTATTGATGTAGTTTTCATTTTCTTTTTGTTTGTTGTCCTTAAATTCTTTATCCTCCTGTCTCCACTGGTTATGACGGGAGAGCACTGCCAAACACTGGGACCCAACGTCCATATTTGTTGTTGCACTTTTGTCTTACTCATTTAATTAAACAAGAATAACAATGAGCTCTCATGTCAGAACGACATCTACTCAAAACCTAATAGGGCTGCTGTTGGGAACTCTGAACAGGAACGTGGTGAACAGGGTGCAGTGCAGTGGTACAGCATCTGTGTCCAACACAGGGCCCCAATAACAGAAACCAGAACCGAAATCCAGAAACCAAACAATAAGGAGATTTTACTGAAAACTAACTAAAGTAAGCTGGAGAGATGGCTCTAGAGGTCCAGAGTTCAATTCCCAGCAACCACATGGTGGCTCACAACCATCTGTAATGGCATCCGATGCCCTCTTCTGGTGTCTGAAGACAGAGAAAAAAGAAAAAGAAAAGAAGATCAGTTAAAGCATTCTGTGACAGTTCACTGGCTGCATGAACTTCATGATACCCACTGCACAGTTTATTATTTATAGAGTGCTTTACAGTTCTTTTGTGTCTGGAAAATTTACAGCTTATATTTGTGTGTATTATGTTTTTAAGGTTAGAAATTACAAGTATGTGTCGATAGGGACAAACAATAGCTCTTGAGGAATACACAGTCCATCTGATTAGCATCCACACCCCTCTGGGAAATGTGATAGGTGATTGCTCTGTGAATAGAGATAGTAAAAGGAAATGAATGCACAGTAGAAGAGACTTTTTTTTTTTTCTGGTAGAGATGACGTAAGGAAAATGGCTGGGGTTTGTTACAGAACCTATCTCATGGCTACAAAACATTCTTTGGCTCCTAATCTACACAGAGAGAGAGAGAGAGAGAGAGAGAGAGAGAGAGAGAGAGAGAGAGAGAGAGAAGCAGAAACACACTGGCAAAACAAGACCAGAAGTCAGACCACATAGAATTTCCTCAAAGCATTCAAACAAGGGACAGAGGGAGCTTGGAATCAGATGGCAGTTGCTATGATCTTGAAGTTCATGCCTCCCAAATTCATATGTTGAAATTCTAACTCCCAAAATAATGGTATTAGGAAATAGAGCCCTTGGAAGGCTTGGGAACCTCTGTGATTAAGTCGGGAGGGCAAAGTGTTCATTAATAGTAGTTTAGCATCTTTTTAAAATAGACCCAAAGGAGCTCGTCTGCCCTCCTACCACATGACCGAAGAATGAGAAGGCGCCCTTTCTGAACCAGAGGACAGGCCCTCACAAGACAGCAAATTTGGTTGGATGCCTTTGATCTTGTACTCCGTCGTCAGAACTGTGGGAAGGCCTGCACACTGTGTGTGAGCCACGTGGTTTGTAGCGCTTTGGTGCAATCAGCGAGGAGGACGGCGGTGGAGGAGGTACTTACAAGTGGTCAGACTCTGAGATTCTCTGGAAGGCAGAGTTAAAAGATCTGTTGGTGGATGGCCTAGGTGATATAAAAGAAGAAAAGAGGGAATGGTGGTCCCGTAGCTTTTGTCTCCAGGAAGCTGAGGGCTGACGATTTATTTACATAGGCAGGCTGCAAAAACAGACGGCCAGGTAGTGAGAGCAGGGTCTGCTGTAGATCAGAGGATTGCAGATGCGAGTAACAGCCACGTGAGGATGCTGTGCATAGATAAAGCTGATTTATACAAACTGGACTTCAGGAAAGGATTCAGGCTGCAGGAGAAGTTAGGAAGTTCTTTACTTTTAGTATTTAAAGACATAAAATAGTTGCAATCACCAAAAAGTACGGATAGACAAAATTCTTTGGTGTTCCAATATTTAGAAGTTGTGGAAAAGTGAAAAAAGCAAATAGAGAAAAAAGTGGCCAGGAAGGCCAGTGCAAAGTCTAGATTATTATTCTAGAAATTAACTGTAAAATACAGAGGCTGCAGATGTAGCTCGGTTGGTAAGTGTGCTTACCCAGCATGCAAACTGCCTGCCTTTGACCCCAGCAGCACAAAAGCAATGGTGGTAGCACTCATATCTTAACTTGGGAGGTGCAAACAAGAGGACTGAAGTTAACAGCTGTGGAGAGGAGAGGAAGCCCTGAATGCGTGAAGGTGCGAGTGGGCGTGCGCTGTAACCACAGGAATAGTTAGGTCAAAGCCTCAAACCCAGGGGAAACTGCAAAGCCCCCCATGCAGAGATGAGACTCAGAGGCGTGGCAAAGCCTTGCTCTGGTTCATTAGTGATGTTGACAGTGCGGGTGGAAAATGTCCACCACAGTTTACGCCCCCTGGATAGTTATGACCTGAAGACTACTCCACTCCAGAGGCTGCTCCTACAAAGTAGCAAAGCCTGTCTCCATGTTCAGCTGTATACTGTAACTCTGCCTTGTCGCTTATTGTATGTAGTAACTCCTCCTCCTTGCTCAGCTCTAAGCAATAACCCTGCTGCTGTTCATCTCTACATGGTAACCACACTGAGCTTCCCGGTGCTGTAGCTTCCCTAGCAGAATTCTACCCAATCCCAACCTTTTGCATACATGTCTCTAGTATATATTTGCCTTTTCTTTACTCGATTGCTGCCCCAATCAGGTGTAGTCCCTGGAGCCCTGAAGGACTTGCACAAGTTCCTCCTTGCCTACAGGGTGAGCTTAGTGAGGAGAGGAGAGAGGAGAGGCCAGGACCATCAAGGATATTTACTTTGTATTATTGTAACTGGCAACGTGGGTAAAGTGACTAAAATTGACAGCTGAGTTTGGCAACATAGTTGGCATAACAGTTTTATGAAGTTATCAAAAAGAGGAGAAAACAAAGCCAAACTCCTCTAAGCCCAGCACAGCTAGAGGCACATGCTTACAGTTCTATTCATAGCTACTGGGGGGCTACTGTGGGAGTGTCAGTTGAGACGAGGAATTCAAGACCAGGCTGGTTACTGTAGTGAGGCCCTGTCTCAGAAAGGCAAAGGGGCAAATCTTTCAGTTATGAAGTATGTCTTTTTGTTGTTGTTCCTGTTGTTGTTTCAAGACAGGGCTTCTCTGAGTAGCCCTGACTGTCCTGGAACTCACTTTGGAAAACAGGCTGGCCTTGACCTCAGTGATCCACCTGCCTGTCCCTGCCTCCCAAGTGCTGAGATCGAAGGTGTACGCCACTACTGCCTGGCTATGATCCACGTTTTAATAAAGTATTTTTCTACATGGGTTTAAAGTATGTTTTTCCTGAACTCTGGAAAATCTTTACATTCTTTTCATTCAAAAATCTGAGCAAAAAACAAACAACCCCGCCCCCCTCTATTTTGTTCATGCGTTGAGGTAGATTCTTAATATCTAAGCCAGGCTGGCCTGAAATCAGGGTCCTCCTACCTTAGCTTCCCAAATGACAGGATCTCAGGTACACTACCTAGGCATGCCCAAAATGTCTAAAAATATTTTATATGCTTAAATTGTTTTAAATTAAAAATAGGTTACAAGAGATGTTATGATTTTATGAAAACAGGGTAGGACAACTAAAGCAACTAATTAATACATCACTTCAGATCCTTATCGTTTCTGACAGTGAAAACACTTCAATTTGCAGTAATCCATTTGAGATACATGGTACATTATCGTTTACTATATTGTGGCACTGTTCAACTCCTCAAAGGAAAACCCCCCCTACATATTTCTCCTGTCTAACTGAGGTGCTATATCTTGGACCTGTCTCCCCTCCCCATCCCCCTCAGCCTCTAATCGCCAGTGTTCACTTGTTTTAGATTCTGCATATATGATGATAATGTTAAATTATTTCTTAGTGCCTGGCTAATTTCACTTAGCATAAAGTTCTCCAATTCATCTATATTGTCTCAACATAATTTCTTTCTTTTTTAAGGTATATATATATATATATCACTGTATATACATACCACATTTTCTTTATTCATTAACATGCTAGTGGATACTTAACTTGATTCCATAATAGGAGTATTATTAGCAGTGCTGAATTGAACATGAATGCACAGCAGATTTGATATTCTGGTTTCTGATTTCAAATCTTTTAGGGGGTATATAAAGTGGGACTAGATGGATTTTCTTCTGGAAACCTCCAGTACCATAAAATGTCTATTCAAACTTACATTCCCACCAGCAGTGCTAAGCTTTTGGTGAGATTAGGGAAAACTGTCAGTACATAGATGCTAAGTAGGCTTTCTTTGCCTCACATGCCCATGTGGCCATTGGGAAAGAAAGGGAATTATTCAGAGGAACAAAAATCCCCAATAACAACATGGCAGAGAGTCCCTCCTTCTTTCAGGCAATTCCAGAGACATTAGAATCCACTGTTATCCAACAAAAACGTCACAAAAAGAGATACTAATATAATTAAGGGAAATGACTTTGTAGGCAAAGCAGCAAGGAAGACTGCGGAAAACTACCTCATGGGGCAGAGTATTAATGGCATTACCATCCCAGGAAAATGAAACAGAACACAGACCAATTAATCTCCAAGATGGAATAGTGTGGATCTCATAAGAAGTCATCAAAATAAGCCAGAAGGATGATAGACCTTAGATGAAAAACTACTGCTCCCAACAGCTGGCAGTAGGAGAAAATAGCATCCACAATCCCTCCCCCACCCCACCCCCACCCCCGGCCCCCGGGAATGCTAGGCATTGACTCTCCTTTTCTCAGGACATTATCAGGAAGGAGTCTTTCACCAACCACCAGCAAAGTGATTCAAACCAATTTGTTACGGTAATTATCCTGGTGGAGGACCAACTCTGGATTTTAGCTCAGTCCAAAGGAAGCATAGCTACTTAGGAGAGAAGGGATAAACAGGCTCACTCAGACCTTCACCTGGTGGACTGAGGAGTTCTGTAGAACTGCAAGGGCACAGGAATCCCCTAAGGCCGTTACCAACAGAGTGGGAAAAACTCTGCTATTTCTTATCAACTTCATACAGCATGCAAAAAACAACCATCTAGGAAGGTTGAGAAGGCTAATCTTACCCTTAAAATGGCCTTGTCAGTAAACTTCTAGTCCTGGCTAAAATTGCTACCCACAGCCTTTCCCAGAATAAGAATAGCTCCTAAAGATACCTTACAATTTAGCTTTTTTGATATGCTATGTAGGGGCCCTTCCTGACGAAATGTTTACTTTTTGACTCAGAGAACCAAGAAATTGTCAGTTATGGAGACAAGCTAGGATAAATGCAATGAACTATAATATGGGAAGAAGGTCACACTTGGGCATGTTGTCGTGTACCTGCAATCCCAACACTTATGTGTCTGAAACAGGAAGATGATACCCAGGCCATCCAGGGTTACCTAGGAAGACCTTGTCTCATTAGGAAGGAAGATAGGAAGGAAGAAAGAAGGAAGGAAAGAGGGAAGGAGGGAGGGAGGAAGGAAGGAAGGAAGGGGAAGGAGGGAGAAGAAAGAGAATGAGGAATGGGAAAGAGAAGGGGAAGGGAAGGGAAAGGACGGGAAGGGAAAGGAAGGAAAGGGAAGGGAAAGGAAGGGAAAGGAAGGAAAAGGAAGGGAAAGGAAGGGAAAGGAAGGGAAGAAGGAAGAAGAGATGGAAGAGAGAGAGAGAGAGAAAAAAAAGAAAAAAGTCTTAACAGCTACTGAGACCCCCACTCCCAAGGAACGTAAACTGTAGGTGGTCCAGAGTGGTGAGTTACTCCCTCTAGGAACCTTCATGTAAAGAACCATGCACTCTCTGCTGTCAAGCTAAGTGGAGTAACATTTTGACTCCTTCTTCTAAAATAAAACCTATTGCTTTTGGGTTTTCAGGATACGGAAAACAACTTTGACCAGGCCTTCCATTCATGAGGAAACATAAAAGTAGGTATTTAGAATTTAGATGTTATCAACAGCTTCTAGCTGGAGGTCCTGGAATCATCACTGTTGATAACTCCCCTTATTTCTGCAAACCCCTGTGCACTCCCAGAGTGCTTTAACAGATTTTCCTGTTGTCCACCTAGTCTGGTCTACACTCGTGACCCGTTTCACTCACGTTCCTCAGCTAACGTTTTTCCTATCACATTACCCCAATTCTCCCAAACACAAAGGAGTAATGTCTATGTCCTCCTTGCCCAAACCATACTTAAGGGCCAAAATGTGACCAGCTTTTTGAGGCTGGATAAAGAAAGACCATCATTAACGCAAAAGACAAGTAGCAGAGAAAGCCTGGAAGCCCTCCCCCGCCTGGCCTCCATACCACAAGCGCATACTGCTGAAGTTGAAAGGCCTACCATATGCCAACACGGAAGAGGTGTAAATCCCTCTTAAGGGACTGAGGCTTGTGTGTGTTTGTTTTTCCAGACAGGGTTTCTCTATTTAGCCCTAGCTGTCCTGGGATTCACTCTGTAGACCAGGCTGGCCTCAAACTCACAGATCTGCCTGTGTCTGCCTCCCTAGTGCTGAGATTGAAGGTGTGTGACACTACTGCCCAGCATGGGGGCTGTGGCCTTTCGAGCCATGCTTTCTTTTAGCTCACTAGCCCACTCCCATTTCTCAGGAGTTTGTCTCTAATTCTCCTTCTAATCATGTGTCTCTGGTAAAATTCTTTGTCCTTTAGATTCAAGAGCCTGGCAACTCCAATGGGTACCCTGGGACTCAAGCCCACACCTGTAACACAACAGCAACCACGGCTGGGACTGTAGCCATCTGTGCTTAAACCCTCGCAGACCACAACAGAGGCCATCTTGGGCAGTATTAAACCAACCTTTCTCATACAAAGATATGGTAACCCTCACACCAACAAAGGGGACAAGGATTCCTTTTATTTCGATCTCAAGTACTTTATCTCAGATACTAATTTCGGAGCTTTCAGTGTCACTAGGGACCCATTAATGTAAACGAGCTGCTTTAACAGATGTTCCCCAGGTGAGCCTAAACCTCACATACCAGGGGCCAAGGCCTATTTACTTCCTTTGCCAGTCCTCAGGAATCACATACTTGTGTATCCTTCCACTCATGGTACCTCAGGTATTTGTGACAAAGCTTCCTAATACATTATTCCGTATCAAAACATAACTACTAGACCCACACCGAAAGGCATCTAAAAGGTGGCTCAACTGGACCAAAACCACAGCCCCCTCACCCACGGCACTCTCTCGGCAGTCTGTTCCTAGACTCCATGACTCAGTTCCCTTCTTATCCTCTCTCAAAGGTCCACCTTCCCTCCAAATGAAACTTAGTTCTAGAGCATGTCTTCCTTTGTGCCTAATGACCTGAAGTGTTTTAATCAATTCCAGGCAGGGTAAGGTTGAGGTATATAAAGTGTATAAGCCCTCGTTCCCATTACTACTCTCCCAACTTCTTGCAACAATCACAGAGCACCGTGCACGGTGGCACCGAGTGGAGCAGTTGGAGGAAGAACATACAGTGCTGACGGTCCTAGGGTCTGTGACACAATTATTTTAAATGTCAGGTGATGACTTCCAAGTGCCAAAGATCATCTGATTGATTCAATGGTTCACACTGACTTTGGACAACACCACTTTGTCCCAGATTATTTGCTGGGAGAGGCAGATTATGTATCCTTGGAAATACTTCTTGCTGTATGCACATATTACCATTACAAGTGAGACAGCAGAGAGCTGTACAATGAAGCTTAATTGCTCCATTAGATTAAAAAAGCCAATGGCCAGTTGGATTTGAGCCACTCTCCCACCAGCTTTGTCCTTCCTTTTGGTAAGGGCAGTTCCACCCCTCATACAGGATCCTCTCATTTTTAACTGCTCTGTAATCTCCACTTCTTCTATACTTCAGAGGTCCCATGCTAAAATGATGGCTTCCCTACATCACACTCCTGGGGTTTCCACTCCCAGGGAAGGAAAACGTTCAGAACTCCCTTCCTATCTTTCTTCACTTGCTAAGACTCAAATGCCTGCTGTTTCCTGTGGCTGAGCCATCTTGCAAAGTCCTTTCATTCTGGTCTGACAATGACAATTACAAAAACTAAAGTAATTTGGCTCCAAAAACTTAAATATCTTGTTCTCTGGATTCTTCTCTGGGCTCTCAACTCCCAGTAATGGCATGTAGGCCAGGAGGGAGGTCTATAATCACCCAAGGATCTTTAACCTGTGTAGACCAGGCTGCCCTTGAACTCACAGAGATCCTCCGGCCTCAGTCAAGGAAAGACTTCTCTTGTCTGATAATAGAAAAGAATTTAAAGAATTGAATTCTTAGATTCCTGAGTTGACACACCCTAACTGTCCCCCTTGCTCTAAGCGCAATGGAAAACAGGACAATTAACTGGCCCTACCTTGTAATAACCAAATAAAATAACCCAAATTTTACCCTGGGTCCCATTAACCTGGACCACACAAACTATGGGCAGAGTGTTAGTATCTACCCTCAGACCTAAAAAAAAATCATTAAGTAGCTACTTAGGACTCTTCCACCAGGGAACCCAAGGTTAGCCCCACCACCACCTCCCCCACACACAATATAATGACATAATTTGGACCAGATATGCTTCTGACCTACACTTGAACAGTTTCTGTTAACCGCTCTTTTTTTTTTTTCTTCTTCTTTTTTCAACCTGATATTTATGTTTGTTCCTCCTCAACTCTAAAGGCCAACTTCTTATCTGGACACCTCTGAGGCCAAATATCCTTCCCTGTTAGCAGCTTCTTGGCCCAGGATAATTTAAAGAATAATTTTATCCAGATATAATTAGAAAATCTGAGCCAAGGCCCAAGAGTTCTGATCTTCAGATGGCTTGCCAGTAAGACAGCAGGACAAGACAGAAGCAGCTCCAAGCCTGGGGCCCCTCGTGCAGTCTCCAGTGACCGAGGAAAGAGCCCTCCTGTGGTTAAACATGAGGGGAGGCCCAGGGATTCCCTCAGTGGAACCCACAGAAAGGGAGTCAAGGATGACTTTCTCTGTTGCTATTTTTAGCAAACCCAGAGTCCTTTTCCTTTGCTGTATAACCTTAAGAATGCTGGCCATTCCAACTTGGAAATTCCAGAGAATGGTCCTGACCAAACTCCATCTCTTGGTCAGTATTTAGTATTTTAAAAAGCTTGCTTTAAATTTGCACTTCTGAAGAATCCTTATGTTTGACCCAGACACCTCTAAGACCACCTCTGATGTTTTCTGCCATAAGTTTGGCCCATCAGTCAGCAGATAGAGAAAGGTCCCAAAAGGAAGCGTTAAACCACGTTATTTTGCAAGTAGACTTGTTTGCTGAGAGGGGGGAGCAAGGTGTGAGGGGACTTATGTGCAAGCTTTCTTTGCTTTGAGAGAGCGAAAGGTAGAAGTTTTAAGGTTGCCCCCTCTAGACAAAAGTTTAGAACAGAAGAATTACACCAGCCGGTTTGGCAACTCTCTCCCAGGAACTAGCTGACCATAAAGTTAGATTAAAACCTTAAAGAACAGTGTTGAGAAACAGGAAGCTTCTCCTTGTGATTTTTCACTGGTATTCTCGACATTTTCCAAAGACACCATCCCTACCCCCTTAGGTTGTGGTTTCTTCCTTTACATTTTTTTTTTTTTTTCGGAGATGGGGACCGAACCCAGGGCCTTGCGCTTGCTAGGCAAGAGCTCTACCACTGAGCTAAATCCCCAACCCCGGTTTCTTCCTTTAAATACCCCTACTCCCAGCTATTCATGGTCAAACTCCTCTACCCCTGCGTGGGATATGAGTCTTGACCCCAGTCCACTTGTTCCTATCAATAAACCTCATGTGATTACAGCAAGGACGGTCTTACGTGAGTTCTTGGGGGGTCGCGTCATCCGAGACTTGACTGAGGGTCTCCCCACTCCAGGGGTCTTTCAAGAGAAACCAGTTTTATAGCAAAAACACCACATGGAGTCATAAACAGAAGCTATGATTACAGCTTAACCTAGAAACTTTAATCACACCCCCTTGGCAGGAAAACTATCCAAAAGACAGGGAAAAGCCTTCATGTAGGAAGGAAATACTCTCAGTGACTTCTTGTTGCCCAAACCAAGGGAACCCAAACCCCAGACATCCTATACCCACGTCCTCTATCCTAGTGAGGCACTTGTGGGCCTGAAGAAACACCTAAACTCCCTTTTTCCTTCCAGATTTAAGACATTAGAAACTCACCTGGGTACGTTCCAGAAAACCCCAATAAGTATATAAAAATTTTCTGGAGACTAGCCCAATCCTTTAATTCGACACTAAGAGATAGCATGCTAATTCTTTAAAAATTTTTTCATTTACATTTTTTACTGTGTGTGTGGGCGTACATGTATGTGTGTGCTTGTGTATGTGCATGTGTGTGTGTGTATGTGTGTATCAGAAGACAACTTGCAGAAATCTATTATTGTCTTCTACAGAGTAGGTTATAGAAACTGAACTCAGGGTTTCAGGCTTGGTGCGAAGCACCTGAAACTGCTGAGCCATCTTGCCGGTCCTTGTGCCAATTTTTAAATAAATCTTAAGAGCCACAGAAAAGGCTGCAGTTTCACGGGCTGCCCAGCTGTATGGGAAAGGGATGTAGAAGACAAATCAAGACGATTTCCTGACGCTGACAGACCGCTGGTGGGCAGACAGTCCCCATGAGTGATCATGAATAGGATTAGAACTACCCCCCAGGGCGATGGAGACAAAAGTGTATCTTAGAAGATTTAAAATGAATCCACAATAAACCGTTAAATTACTCTAAGCTTTCTCAAGTAATTCAGGGAGCAGAAGAAATGCATGAAGCTTTCTTACAGAGACTCAGGAAGTCCCAATAAACATACCAATGAAGATAATGAGTGAATAGAGGTTCCAGATTGTAAAAAATAATTTTGATCAATTTATCTTTATCTGTGTACACATATTTTTGTAGGCGCACATGGCATGGCATATGTGAATAGGCCAGAGGATAATTTCCAGGAGTTAGTTCTTTCCTCCCATCAAGTGGGTCCCAGGGATGAAACTGAAACCCAAACTTTCAGGTTGTCCATCTGACCTCAACAGTCCTTGTTTTAGTTAGGAGTTTCATTGCTGTGAACAGACACCATGACCAAGGCAACTCATAAGGACAACATTTCATTGGACTGGCTTATAGGTTCAGAGGTTCTGTCCTTTATCATTAAGGAGGGAGCATGGCAGTGTCCAGGCAGGCATGGTACAGGAAGAACTGAGAGTTCTACATCTTCATCTGAAGGCCACCAGGAGAAGACTGGCTCCCACATGGTTAGGAGGAGAGTCTCACTGCCCACCCCACAGTGACACACTTCTTCCAACAAGGTCACACCTCTTAACAGTGCTACTCCCTGGGCCAAGCATAGTCAAACCATCATCTTCCTACTCTGGATTAAAATCTTATTTAGTGGGTTGGCTAATCTTGGTTATTAACTTGATTATATCTGCAATCAACTAAAACCCAAACAACTGAGCACACCTGTCGGATACGTTTTTGACTGAATCATTTAAGGTGAGAAGACTCACCACTTAAGTCTGGGCCACAGCCCAAATAAATGGGCACGGTAGAAGCTTTTGCATTTTGCTTGCTCTCATTCTCACAGGCAAGCTCATCTATCTTGTTGCTGAGGCATTCATTTATAATATTAGGACCCTGTCTTAGGGTTTCTATTGTCGTGAACAGACTCCAGGACCACAACAACTCTTATAACAGAAACCATTTAACTGGGGCTGGCTAACACTACAGAGGCTTAATACATTATGGTCATGATGGGAAGCATGGTGGCGTGTAGGCCTCATAGTGCCACTATCTATGAGCTTATGGGGTCATTTTGATTCAAACCACCACGGACCCACTTCTTTAAGATTCCAAAATAAACCAAAGATGATCTGAGCTGTCCTGCCTCATTTAGTGAAAATCTCTAGGATTCTGTTGGGAAACACTGTTGTTGTAATAGCAAGACCCACAGCATGTAAGCTGCTCTAATTTGTGTGTGTGTGTGTGTGTGTGTGTGTGTGTGTGTGTGTTCATTCTGTCAGTTCTTTTCTTCCTGACTAATATATCTAGAGAACAGCTTCAGCCCTTAAGCCGAAGTCCTCAGCATAAAAACGACTTCTTTCTTGTGACATCACAGAAGATACATAGATACCCACACTCTTCACTGTTTGGTGAGAGGAGATATAATGTACCCACGAGCATGGCTGAACCGTGCCAACAGGTTAGTTTCGCTTCACCCTCTCTTTTTGTTAGATATAATGAATTCTAAATATTAACAGTTGGCACAATTTAGACATGCTTTTCAGCAAAAGGCTGGCCAACATGTCTCACAACTATAGCCACACTTGCTCTGGTGTGTCTAAAGGCAACTAATATGACTATGGGAAAAATTGAATTGTACAACATGGCAGGACTGTAAGAGCACACATTCCTTCAGGGTATACCTGTCCCTGGGAGCAGAGCTTCTGCTCCACCCTCCCCAAACCACCCACACCAAGAGGCAGTTTATGTCCCAGGACTTCTGACAGGTCCAGAATCACAGGCTTGAACTGGAGCCCAGGAGCAGACTCTGTGCTCTGGGTCTCCACCCACTTTGCCCACACCCAGAGGCAGTCCGTGCCCCAGGACTTCCGACACATCTAGATTAAAAGGATCACAGAGACAGCAGGTCTCCCAAGAGTTCTGACACAACCAGGATAACAGGCTCACAGGCTCACAAGAGGGACAGGCTCTGCTCAGAGACAGCAAGACCAGCAAACACTAGACATAACCAGATGGCAAGAGGCAAGCACAAGAACATAAGCAACAGAAGCCAATGCTACTTGACAGCATCAGAAGCCAGTCCTCCAACCACAGCAAGTCCTGGATAGCCCAACACATCTATAAAGCAAGATTCAGATCTAAAATCTCATCTCATGATGATGATAGAAGACTATAAGGAGGTCATCAATAACTCCCTTAAAGATATATAGGAGAGCACAGGTAAACATGTAGAAGCCCTTAAATAGGAAACACACAAATCCCTTAAAAAATACAGGAAAACACAACTAAACAGGTAAAGGAATTGAACAAAACCATCCAGGATCTAAAAGTGGAAGTAGAAACAATAAAGAAATCACAAAGGAAGACTCAGCTATCAAAAACAATGACTTCATGAAATTCATAGGCAAATGGATGGAACTAGAAAATGTCATCCTCAGTGAGGTAACACACACACACACACACACACACACACACACACACACACACACACACACACAGAGTATGTAGGTATATACTCACTGATAAGTGGATATTAGCCCAAAATCTCAAGTTATCTAAGATACAATCCACAGACCACATGAAGCTCAAGAAGAAGAATGACCAAGGTGCAGATGCTTCAGTCCTTCTTAAAATGGGGAATAAAAATATTCATAGGAGGAGATATGGAGACAAAATTTGGAGCAGAGACTGAAGAATGGCCATTCAGAGCCTGCCCCACCTGGGGATCCAGCCATATATATATACAGCCACCAAACCCAGACAATATTGCTGATGCCAAGAAGTACTTGCTGACAGGAGCCTGTTATAGCTGTCTCCTGAGAGGCTCAGCCAGAGCGTGATGAATACAGAGGTGAATGCTAGCAGCAAACTATTGACCTGAGAACAGGGTCCCCATTGGAGGAGTTAGAGAAAGAATTGAAGGAGCTGAGAGGTTTGCCACCCCATAAGAACAACAATACCAACCAACCAGAGCTCCTAGGGACTAAAGCATTACCCAAAGAGTATACATGGACACACCCATGGCTCCAGTTGTATATGTAGCAGAGAATGGCCTTGTTGGGCACCAATGGGAGGAGAAGCCCTTGGTCCTACCAAGGCTTGCCCCCCAGTGTAAGGGAATGTCAGGGAGGGGAAGAGTAGGGGGAATGGTAGGGGAGGGGGAACGACCTTATAAAAAAGGAGGAGGAGATAGGGGCTGATGGACAGGAAACCGGGAAAGGGAATAACATTTGAAAAGTAAATTAAAATATCCAATAAAAAAAAAGAATATAAAGAAAATGAAGGCATAACATACCCAAACTTATGAGACACAATGAAAGCAGTGCTAAGAGGAAAACTCATAGTGCTGAGTGCCTCCATAAAGAAATTGGAGAGAGCAGACACTGACAGTTTGACAGCACAACTGAAAGCTCTAGAACAAAAAGAAGCAAACACACCCAAGAGGAGTAGAGGCAGGAAATTGTCAAACTCAGGGGCTGAAATCAACCAAGTAGAAACAAAAAGAACTATGCAAGGAATCAACAAAAGCAAAAGCTGGTTCCTTGAGAGAATCAACAAGATAGATAAAACCCTAGCCCTAACTAAAGGGACCAGAGACAGCATCCAAATTAACAAAATCAGAAATGAAAAGGGAGACATAACAACAGAGATGGAGGAAATTCAAAAAATCATCATATCCTACTACAAAAACCTATATTCAACAAAACTGGAAATCTGGATGAAATGGACAATTTTCTAGACAGATACTAGTACCAAAGTTAAATCAGGATCAGATAAACCATCTAAACAGTCCCATAACTCCTAAAGAAATAGAAGCAGTCATTAAAAGTCTCCCAACCAAAAAAAGCCCAGGACCAGATAGATGGATTCAGTGCAGAATTCTATCAGACCTTCAAAGAAGGCCTAATACCAATACCTCTCAAACTATTCCACAAAATAGAAACAGAAGGAACACTACCTAATTTGTTCTATGAAGCCACAGTTATGTTTATACCTAAAACCACATAAAGACCCAACAAAGAAAGAGAACTTCAGGGGGTTGGGGATTTAGCTCAGTGGTAGAGTGCTTGCCTAGCAAGCACAAGGCCCTGGGTTCGGTCCCCAGCTCCAAAAAAAAAAGAAAAAAAAAATAAAAGAAAGAAAGAGAACTTCAGACCAATTTCCCTTATGAATATCAATGCAAAAATACTCAGTAAAATTCATGCAAACCGAATCCAAGAGCACATCAAAATGATCATCCATCATAATCAAGTAGGCTTCATTCCATGGATGCAGGGATGGTTTAATATACAATGTA
Organism: Rattus rattus; assembly: GCF_011064425.1. Lineage (NCBI taxonomy): Eukaryota > Metazoa > Chordata > Mammalia > Rodentia > Muridae > Rattus > Rattus rattus. The sequence continues at coordinate 37,831,889 of NC_046158.1, forward strand.
ATCCACTATATAAACAAACTCAAAGAAAAAAAAACACATGATCATCTCATTAGATGCTGAAAGCCTTTGACAAAAAACAACATCCCTTCATGTTAAAAGCCTTGAAAAGATCAGGAATTCAAGGTACATACCTAAACATAACAAAAACAAATATACAGTAAACCAGTGGCTAACATCAAACTAAATGGAGAGAAACTTGAAGCAATTCCACTAACATCAGGGACTAGACAAGGCTGCCCACTCTCTTCCTATCTATTCAATATAGTACTCGAAGTTCTAGCCAAAGCAATTAGACAACAAAAGGAGGTCACAGGAATAAAAATTGGAAAGGAAGAAGTCAAGATATCACTATTTGTGGATGATATGATAGTATACTTAAGTGAACCAAAAATTTCCACCAGAGAATTCCTGCGGTCAATAAAAATCTTCAGGAAAGTGGTTGGATATAAAATTAACTCAAACAAATCAGTAGCCTTCCTCTACTCAAAGGATAAATGGGCTGAGAAAGAAATTAGGGAGAAGATACCCTTCACAATAGTCCCAAATAATATAAAATATTTTGGTGTGACTTTAACCAAGCAAGTGAAAGATCTGTATGACAAGAACTTCAAGTCTCTGAGGAAAGAAATCAACTAAGACCTCAGAGGATGGAAAGACCTCCCATTGAAAAGTCCCATCTCTCACTATTTGCATACCAATACCTAAGCCCTTGGAGGGAACTGATCACACTTGGACCATCAGGAGACCATTCATGTTGTGTGTTTTAGATGTATGGTCATAGGGACTGAAACCAGACAGTCACACATACTTAGCATGTGCCCCACCACTGAACTCTCTCTACAGCTCAAACTTGGTCCACCAAGTTCCTAGGAACAGAAGATATAAGAAGACAACAAACTCCCAACATAACTGTCGCAGGCATGCAATGTGGCTTTTATATGTTAGGAATGAAATCATTTAATAAAAGTGGGTGGGTTCCTCCATTTAGCAGGATTTATTTCATGCTTAAGCTTTATTGTGTCAGGTTTGTATTTCATGTCTATAATTTCTGTATTCGTGTGTCCCATACTCAACAGTTTAGCTGTTTCCCATCCGAGAAAGTAAGAATAGAGCTGCTATGTAAATCAACGGCATCAGACAAGAGTCTGCATGAACTCCTTACTCTTGGGCAAATTCCTCACGCAAGGATGGCTGGGATCACATGGTTCACTTGTGTTTAAATCTAAGGGTTATGCTCACCTGTGTCTGTGCATCTGTGCATGGGGTGCATGTGCATGCATGTGTACATACATACGGAGGCCAGGGGGTCATGCTACATGTCTTTGTTACTGTTTTGAGATGATGTCTCTCCCTGAACCTGAAGCTCACTGTCTAGTCAGCCAGCCACCGGGACCCCCTGTATCTGTGCCACCCCACTCCCACCCTACCCAACCCCCCATCCCACGCCCCAGCTGAGAAGACAGGTGCGGGTTTTTGTTGTTGCTAGAGTGTGTTTGTGTGTGTGTGTTGTTTGCTGTTGTCTCGGTTTGTCTTCGTCTTGGTGTTGCTGTTGTCGTTTGTTTGTTTGAGACAGAGTTTGTCTGTGGGTAGCCCTGGCTGTTCCAGGATTCACTCAGAGATCTGCCTGCCTCTGCCTCCAGTGGGGAATTAAAGGTGTGCACCACCAAGCCTGGCCCATGCTGTTTGTTTTTAAACACAGATCATGCTTGTACGGCACATACTTCTCTGACTCAGCCAACTCCTCAGGCCTTGTCCAATCTCTTACATAATCCACAAGCTGGCTAACTGATTTTAGAGTGCTGCATTCCCAGCAGCAGCACACAGGCACTCCAGTTCTCCCACAAGGGTAACAAGATGCAATATTGACTTGGGCCTGAAAACGATTTCATTTGCTGTGCAAAGGCATCTGGTTGTGAGCTTGTCTCTCTGCATGTATTCATTTTAGAATCAGGTTACCATGTTCTCTCAAATTCCCCATTGGAGTTTTGTGACTATGTCTTTTATAGTGATCAATTTGGTTAGAGATGGCATCTCAGTAATCTTGAGTATTACAAACCATAAACGTGGTGTACCTGCTTTTTTGGGTTATTTTATAAATTCTGCTTATTCTCTCTTCATCATATACATACATATGTACATATAGTAAAAAGCTGTGATCAAAGTTTAAGATTTTCCAGATAGAGAGCGTGTAAGTACTATTTATCCAGCACAATTTTAAGAAACAGAATCTAGGGGTTAGGACTGTAGCACATACTTAGCACGCACTTGAGAGCTTAGGTTCAATCCCCAGGACCTCGCAGCTGCAATAAACAAACAAATACACCTACAAATAAATATTTGCTCCAGTATATAAAAATCACAAGTGACTTTCAAATCTTAATGCTGCATCCATGCATTAATTACTTCATGAGTTATAGGTTTATTTTGTATGTCCCTTAAGATGTTTGTTTGTGTGTTTGAGACAGGGCTTCTCTGCATAGCCCTGGCTATCCTGGAACTCACTCTATAGACCAGGCTGCCCTCGAACTCACAGAGATCCACCTGCCTCTGCCTCCCAAGTGCTGGATTTGCACCACCACTGCCCGGCATTCAGGAGCCAGTGTTATCTTTCAGAGTTGGATTTGGTCTGTCTACTCTCTGGTCCTGGACTGTCCATGTCTGCTCATCTGCTTTCTGCACTGGATTTACTTTGTATTTTCTCATTATAGCTTCTTCTTTCTGTTTGTTTGTTTTTTTTGTTTTTGTTTTTAAGACAGAATTTCTCTGTGTAGCCCTGGCTGTGCTGGAACTCACTCTATAGACCAGGCTGGCCTCAAACTCAAGAGATCCACCTGCCTCTGCCTCCCGAGTGCTGGGACTCACAGCCTGTGCCATCGCGATGGCTTTACAGTAGCTTCTTAGGATGTAATTTTAGGCTGTTGATTCTAGAACTTTTTAATTTTCTCTTCTGAGCTGTGACTGAACCTGGGGCCTGGCAATGCTGAGGCACCCAACACTCCTATACAACCAATCCTCTTCTTTTCTGCTGTAAGCAGTCAGAGCTTTGTGGCCTGCAAACACTGATTTGCCTTACAGGATTTCAGTGCACTGTATTTTCATATAATCTGGATAGAAGTGGTTTTTAATATTCCTTTTGATTTTTTCTTTTTTCTCTGATCTCTCTAGTAGTCTGTTGTTACCTTTTAAAATATTTGCTATTTTGCTTAACACTATTGTTAGATAATATTTTAATTTTGTTTTGATAAGAGAATATACTCTGTTCTTTTAATCATCATCCACCAGATGCTTTCTTTAAGAACATACTATATGTACATGGAAAAAAATTAATATTTAGAATTTATAGGGTGTGGTATTCCCTAAATATCTATCAGACCAAGACAATTCATAAGATTATTTGCCATGTCTTCTGTTTTTTTAAAATTTCATTTAGGATGTTAAAATGTCCTGCAACCTAAATGTTTGGGGTTTTTTTGTATTTTAAGAGGACAGACGATACACACAGACACTTACCATTACACCTTCACAATGAAGCCTCCATCTTTAATGTCAGAACACCATTGTTTATCTCTGTCTTACCCTCAGCCTAAACCCACTGCACACTCCATATTCTTTGCATATGATATTTGTTTAGTATTTGCCTTGTATAACTTTGTCCATTCATTTACTTCCGTTTTAGTTCATTTTTAGCTAACTGGAGGTCAGACATACCCCAGGCTATCCTTGACCTTGCTGTGTAGCCAAGGCTCACCCGGAGTTCTTTTCTCATCTTCCTGCCTCTGCTTCCCAAATGCTGGGATTCAGGCATGCACCACCACAGCTAGCTTCTGTTTCTGTTTGACAAGGGTGAACTTTCTATACTTATACTGGGTTTTGTTTTCTGATTTTTTCATGTTTGTTTTTTCAAGTCAGTTTTTCTCTGTGTAGCCCTGGCTGTCCTAAAACACACTCTGCAAACCAGAGTTTGATGTTCTTCATATCTGCATTGACAATTTCCTTAAAATTGAAGGACTTAGCTAGCACTTTAATATTTAAGGTAATTTTTGATCTAATTAGATTTATTCAATTTTATCATTTGGTTCTATTTTTTTTTTAAACTCTGTTGCAATTGTTCTTATTCCTCCTCTTACATAATTTTAAAAGATAATTCAAATATTTTTAGTATTTCGTTTAAAACTTTTTATTGCTCCATTAACTATGCTTCTTTGTATTATTTAGTAGTTTCTCTACGATTATGATATACAACTCAGTCATTTAAAAATTGATGCATTTATTTTATGTGTATGATATGTATAAATATATATGTGTGTATATATGCAGCATGTGTCTGACTGGTGTCCATGGAGGGTATCAGATCCCCTGGACCTGGAGTTGCAGGCGGCTGGTGCCATTCTGCAGGGACTGGGAATAGAACCTGGTCAGCTGGAAGAACAGCAAGTGCTCTTAGCCAGCAAGCCACCTCTCCCGCCACTCTAACTCAGCCTTTCAGAGTTCAACTAGAACATCGTTTGTTTGTTTGTTTTAATGTAAAATGTCAACAGAGATCATGAAAGCATATCGATCTTTCCTACTTCCTCCACGGCATATATTTTCTTGTCACTCTACAGAAGGTTTTTGTTGTTTGTTTGTTTTGCTCATTCGGTTTTGTTTTTGTGGGTTTTATTTTTGATTTTGAGGGGTTTGGTTTGCCTGTTTCATTGGTTTTTGTTTTTGTTTTTGTTTTTGTCTTTTGATACAGGGTCTCTCTGTGCATTCTTGGCTGTCACGGAACTCAATAAAGTACGGCCTCAAACTCACAAAGATCCTCCTGCCTCTGTCTCCTCGGTGATGGAATCAGAGGCATGCACCACTGCACCAGCTTTTTCTGACAGTTTTATGTACTAGTGTTAGTATGTATTTAGGCAATGAGCACATTGAAAACTCTAGGGGACTATTATGTGTTAACGAGCCATATGTAGGATGATGTCATACAGGTGAAGGCAGGTACAAGACAGAACAAGGCCTGATAGTGGACAAGAAAGGAGGAGGGTCCAGAGAAAAGTCTGAGGGAGGAGGAGGAGACTGGAACGGGAAGAGAGAGAATTGGCCGGGAGAACATGGAGGCGGATGTTAAGATTCCTCTCTGCACATTTACAGGTTGTTATGAATATTCTTAAGGGATGGATGTGTACAGGATTTTGTGTGCCTAGATGGGCAATTATGTATTATTAATTGGCTCAGAGGTTACTGTGTTGTGTGTTCTTTCATGTGGCAATTTAAGTTCAAGAGAGTGTGTGGTGGCTGGAGACACTAGGCCACCACGGAATTGGGATGTCTATTTCTGGCATGGTAGCAACCTGCCTTGGGAACTGGATGGGGAGAGAGATTGCTGCCAGGCTCAGAGAGAAGCCACTGGCAGTGTGATGTAGAATTGAGTAGAGCTTGGCTGACTGAGATGAAGATATCTACCAGATTATCTTGGGGCACTACGGTGCCAGAGCTAGAGCAGGGGAAAAGACAGCATTTTTTTTATAATTTTACAGCAACAGCCATACATCTTTTAATAGAACTGAGAAGGATGACAACAGTGCTTTTCTTTAGGTGGATATTTACCATGTCTGCTGACCTCCACTTGCTCCTGAGGATCCTCACTTTCTGTCAGGGTCCTTTCCTCTTCACAGGAGGGGCTTCCATTGTCACTTCTGGTAGCACAGGTCTGCGGAAGGCAAGACAAACGGCTCTTAGTTTTCCATTTGTAAAGCTGTCTTAATTCTGTCTGAAGGATGCTTCCACTGAACATGGAAGTTATCTACCACTGCAGTATTAGTCTTTTGTATGAGAAGTATTTCTTTGGTTTCCGGATCTCTCTGTGTCAAGTGTCAGACAGTAATGTTTCCAGTCTTCGTTTCCCAGGAAGAGCTCTCCCAGCTCTAAGCTGTACCGAGCTCACCTCACCTTTCTGTCCTGTGTCCTGTCTACCAGGTAGATCTTCTACATCAGGCCCCACTGGTATCTCCTTTCTTCTCTTAGAAGCTGTCTGTGTTAATGGTAAGAGCTGAATGACAAGTTAATCTTTTATAATGTACTTGGGTCACTGAAGCTCCTTGGCACTGAAGTAACAGTACTTCACACCCTGCCCACAGTGTGCTTGCTAGCTTTCTAGGTCTCTCATTTGCTGGGAGCTATACATTTTGTTAAGAGGAACACAGTGTCCAGTTTGTCTATTGGAAACTCGCATTCCACAACTGTTCCACTGTCATTTCCACTCAAATTACACTTGGCATTTCATGGAGGTCAGAGGACTGTCCAGGTTCAGGGGATTGAGGTACCATTAGGCTTGGTGGTGACCAGTCTTAACCATGGAGCAGCTATCAGGTTACCAAAGCAGTTTCTACGGAAACATTTACTCCTATTTTCTTTTAAAGATTTTTTTAAGGTCTTTTAACCACTCAGCAAATCTCAATAAAAAGCCTCCAAAACCTTTTTATTGAAGTAATTGATCCTGGTTTTTTTTTTTTTTTTTTTGGTTGTTGTTTTTGTAAGATTTACTTTAATTATGTATATTTATTTAACGTGTAAAGTTTATTTAATTGTGTGTATATGTGGACATGTGTGTGTCAATGCAGCCGTCACATGCCCCTGGAGCTGAAGTTACAGGGTTTGTGAGCTGATATGATGGTGGTGGGAAGGAACTCAGGTCCTCTGCAAGTACACTGAGGCGTCTTTCCAGCCCCGGCGGATGCATCCTACTCCTGTATCTCTGATACTTAGTACTAGCTGTAAACAACAAAAATGTCTCTGGTTTAACTAGAAAGCATTTGGTTCATTTTTAAACCTTTAAGAATTATCAGATACATTTTGAAGGACTATGAATAATAGAAAAGGTAGTCTCACAAACCTACTTATCCTTTTAAAACAATTTCGGATACTAGGAAAATGTATTTGTTCTTGTTCTCTTTATCTATTACTTGCCTCACAAGATTATCTGAAGTAAACCACACACACTACTATTCCACTTCCTGTGTCAGTAGGTTGCTAGGACCCATGCTCAGGATTCACACATACGGAGCAACCATTCTATGAACAGCCCTAAATTCTGAGTCCCACAAAACTTTGTTTGTTTGTTTGTTTGTTTGTTTATCGAAACAGGGTTTCTCTGTAGCCCTAGATGTCCTGGAACTCACTCTGTAGACCAAGCTGGCCTCAAATTCAGAGATCCACCCGCTTCTGCCTCCCGAGTACTGGGATTAAAGGTGTGTGCCACTCCACCCAGCAAACTTTTTTTTAGTAGAATAATCACTGTAAAACTTGACATCTCAAAAATAATTTTCAATATCATTAATGTTGGGAGCATTTGAAGGTCCTTGCACCCACAGATCACTAGGGAGACCGGGAATGTTAATCACACAGGTGTGTCTCCTCAAGGAGGAAATTCCTGTTTTTCCATCCAGAAGGCTGGGAATTGGAAGTGATCAACAGCTTGGTGATCTGCGTTCTCTGCTGGGTCAGGCCATATTAAGCTTCCACAACCATGACCAGGGTATGGCTAGTATCTAAATGACCCTTATGCTATCTGTATAGCCAGAGGCTTCCCCAAGCTCCTACCTCTAGGACTTAAGGTGGCTAAAATCACAAATGACCTTTACACTATCTGTATGACAGATACCACGCCAGATCCTTCCTTAGCACAGATAGCTTATCTCCAGAACTTACTTCTTGGCAGAATGACACATACCCTGAGTTGAGTTTCAACATAATTATGTGTCCTTGAGTACTAGGGATTGTGTTATACCTGGAAATGTTTTTCCAAATTATACTGTATTTAAACGGGCTGGCAATGAACCAACCTCCTGGCATCAGATTCTGGAAATTCAACCCAGCCTGCTGACCAAGTTGGGGTGAACCAAGTTTTCATTCTCACCTCTCCAAGGTTCACTTTCCCTGCCTGCCATGACACCTGCAGGGATCCCTCACATAAATACACAAACACTAGCTGACTTTTCTTTCTTGTATCACTGTCTTAATTGCTATGTGTTCTTACTCTGAGACGACAAACCAAAACAGCATCTATCTAGTGATTTATCTGATACATTTTAAAGCCTTTTGGAGGAAGGTTAATTTTATCTAATATTTTTTTGTCTATCAGTCCTGTGAGTGCAAAGTCCTTTAAGTGCTTCCAACATTAACATTTCGTTTTGTTTAAAATATTTTATTATGAATAATTCCAAATGGGTTATGAAGAAAACCTATTCATTGAATTTGATGAGTTTTCAAAAAATTTTTAATGAAGATACGTTCATCAATAAACAGTAAAATACCAGCAGAACTATCGTATACTGGACAAAGAGTCAAGCTGATTCCAAAAGCAACATGCAACATATAAAAGATAACAATATAAAGGAAGACAATCTGCTGAGTATTAAAAGTTATCTCAATATTAACTCTTTGCAACCAGCACAGAATTAGCTATCAAATCCAAACAACATCAAAGTTTGGCTGATAGAAGCCAGGAGTCAATAATGCAAGGGAAGTGGGGAATCCTCAGTACAAGAAAACTGAACAGTATTTCGGAGCATGCCCCTGCTAGTACAAGCATTATTAGAAAAATCTTTTTTGGCAAGGGTCAGAAATAAATATTAATGGAGTGCTGCATTTTTAAATCAGCAGACTGTCCGAGTTATGATAAAGGTATCAGTAAGTATCAAGGGAATAACTTTAAAACATTATTGGTGTGGGCTCAAAAAACACTCAAAACAGATTTGTTTAAAGGTGTCACAATAGCTATCTATCCAGGCATTTAGGTTCAGGGGAAGTTTAATAATGGATACTTTTCTTTCCCAAGGAGAATTTCTCTTAAATCCAAGCATATTGTTAAATAGTAACATTGTTCTTGGTAAACAATAATTGGCAACAAAACAAGTTTTAAACAGCTGTAATTTCTGCCTAAACCTGTCTCAGATATCCTTTAATAACCAAGATGCAAACTAATTTTGTAGTAACAAGTCTAGACCAATTCTATCAAGCATGTCCTTGGTTAGTTATCCAGTTTAATTAACCTTTTGAAAGTTCACTTAGCAGCTAATTCAGGTCCTCACACAGACCAGATCCTTGTGTGTAGCACAAGTGGCTTAGACATACCATGTGGTGTTGCGGACAGACTGAAGACCTAACTTATCCATCATCTCACTGATGGCCATAGCATTTGGCAAATCCTGTTTGTTTGTAAAAAGCAGCAGCACAGTGTCCTGCAGCTCATCTGCCAGAAGCATTTTCTGCACTCCTTCCTGAAATTCTTTCACATCATTGCTATCAACCACGAAAATGAGACCCTGGGTATTCTGGAAGTAACGCCTCCAGAGAGGCCTAATTTTATCTTGACCACCAATATCCTATACTGTGAAACAAATACTCTTATATTCTACTGTTTCCACATTAAAAACAATGGTAGGAACGGTGGTGACTATTTCCCCTATTTCAGTTTATACAGAATTGTCATCTTCCCCGCAGCATCCAATTCAACCATCAACATGTGCATCTGCTTCTTGCAGAAGATGCTCAAGGAGAGAGAAGAGCTAGTGAGGCCCATAGCGGTGGTGGCACTTGATAGTCAAAAAGAGGGGGTCTGCTGCACCCTCGGGCCTCCACTCTTACGACTCACAACCGAGGGCATGGAAGAGAAAATGCTGAAGACCCGTCTCGCAGGCCAGACTGTCGGCAGAGGCCGGACACAATGTAGCAGGACTGGGACCTGCATGGTGACTCCCAACATTAATGTTATTGAAAATTATCTTGAGATGTCAAATGGTACAGTGAATAGTCTACGAAACCAGCTTTTGCCTGCACCTCCCACATGCTGACATGATGTGCCTCCGTCACCACACGAGTCTTCTTTTCAGTTCTGAACTGTAATTGCCAGCTTTCAGAGTCTGCGTCACCTAGTCTCATCGTGAGTTGGCAAGCTTTACTTGTTTTGCATTTTCTAAAAACAGTTTTAAAGAGCCTGTTCCTTCTTCTTAAGTAGTAGTGGCAAAATCAGAATGTGACAAGACTATTCAATCACGGTTAGCAACAAAGAGAGAAAATAACCATCTATCGTAGGCTGAATTTATCCAGGAATTCTTTTTTTTAAATTTTTTTTATTAGATCTATTTCTTTACTTACAATTCAGATGTTATTCCCCTTCCCAGTTTCCTATCCATAAGCTCCCCTTCCCTCCCCTCCCCCCCCTCCCCTCCCATCCCCCGTACAGGTATTCCCCCTATACATCCCCCTTACTGCCCCCTCCATATTCTCCTGCATTGGGGGTCCAACCTTGGCAGGACCAAGGGCTTTCCCTTCCACTAGTGCCCCAACAAGGCTATTCTCTGCTACATATGCAGTTGGAGCTCTGGGTCAGTCTATGTATAGTCGGTAGTGGTTTAGTCCCTGGAAGTTCTCGTTGGTTGACATTGTTGTTCTTATGGGATTGCAAGTTCCTTCAACTCTTTCAATCCTTCCTCTAATTCCCCCCCAAGGGGGTCCTGTTCTCAGGTCGATGGCTTGCTGCTAGCATTGACCTCTGTATTGGCTATGCTCTGGATATGTCTCTCAAGAGAGATCTATATCCAGAATGCATTTTTTTAAGCTACATCAATCTTATCTAGTTTTGGTGGGCCACATGTGGGGCAGGCTCTGAATGGCTGTTCCTTGAGTCGCTGCTCTAAACTTTGCTTCCATATCCCCTCCTATGGATATTTTCCCCCCTTTTAAGAAGGAGTGGGAGCATCCACATTTTGGTCATTTTTCTTCTTGAGCTTCCTGTGGTCTGCAGATTGCGTCTTGAGTAATCGAGCTTTTTAGCTAATATCCACTTATCAATGAGTGCATATCAAATGTGTTTTTCTGTGATTGAGTTACACCACTCAGGATATTTTCTAGTTCATTCCATTTGCCTATGAATTTCATGAAATCATTGTTTTTGATAGCTGGGTAGTACTCCATTGTGTAGATGTACCACATCTTCTGTATCCATTCCTCTGTTGAAGGGCATCTGGGTTCTTTCCAGCTTCTGGCTATTATAAATAAGGCTGCTATGAACATAGTGGAGCATGTGTTTCTGTTGTATGTTGGAGCATCTTTTGGGTATATGTCCAGGAGAGGTATAGCTGGGTCCTCAGGTAGTACAATGCCCAATTTTCTGAGGAACCTCCAGACTGATTTCCAGAGTGGTAGTACCAGTCTGCGATCCAACCAACAATGGAGGAGTGTTCCTCTTTTTCCACATCCTCACCAGCATTTGTTGTCACCTGAGTTTTTTATCTTAGCCATTCTCACTGGTGTGAGGTGGAATCTCAGGGTTGTTTTGATTTGCATTTCCCTGATGACTAAGAATGTTGAACATTTCTTTAGGTGCTTTTTGGCCATTCGCTAATCCCTAGTTGAGAATGTTTTTGCTTAGCTCTGAACCCCATTTTTTAATTGGGTTATTTGTCTTCCTGCAGTCTAACTTCGTGAGTTCTTTGTATATTTTGGATATGTGCCCTCCATCAGATGTAGGATTGGTAAAATCTTTTCCCAATCTGTTGGTTGCCGTTTTGTCCTAACCACAGTGTCCTTTGCCTTACAGAAGCTTTGCAGTTTTATGAGGTCCCATTTGTCGATTCTTGATCTTAGAGCATAAGCCATTGGTGTTTTGTTCAGGAAATTTTCCCCAGTGCCCATATGTTTGAGACTCTTCCCCACTTTTTCTTCTATTAGTTTGAGTGTATCTGGTTTGATGTGGAGGTCCTTGATCCACTTGGACTTAAGCTTTGTACATGGTGATAAAAATGGATCGATTTGCATTCTTCTACATACTGACCTCCAGTTGAACCAGCACTGTTTGCTGAAAATCTAATCTTTGTTCCATTGGATGGTTTTAGCTCCTCTGTCAAAGACCAACTGACTATGGGTGTGTGGGTTCATTTCTGGGTCTTCAATTCTGTTCCACTGATCTATCTGTCTGTTTCTGTACCAATACCATACAATTTTTATAACTATTGTTCTGTTATACTGCTTGAAGTCAGGGATGGTGATTCCCCCAGAAGTTCTTTTATTGTTGAGTATAGTTTTCACCCATCCTAGGTTTTTTGTTATTCCAAATGAATTTGCAAATTGCTCTTTCTATCTCCATAAAGAATTGGGTAGGAGTTTTGATGGGGATTGCACTGAATCTGTAGATCGCTTTTGGCCAAATGGCCATCTTTACTATATTAATCCTGCCAATCCATGAGCATGGGAGATCTTTCCATCTTCTGAGATCTTCCTCAATTTCTTTCTTTAGAGACTTGAAGTTCTTATCATACAGATTTTTCACTTGCTTGGTTACAGTCACACCAAGATATTTTATATTATTTGGGACTATTGTGAAGGGTGTCATTTCCTTAATTTCTTTCTCAGCCTGTTTATCCTTTGAGTAGAGGGAGGGAATTCTTACATTTCAGTTAAATGTCCAGTATGTTGCAATAAGGTTGTGTTATTTTGATGTATTTGAGATTTGTAATGGTGTCTCCTTCACTTTGTATAGTAGTTATCTGAGCCTTTCTTTCCCTCATAAATGACCATGTTACTTCATTTTTAAAGTATATCCTGGGGGTTGGGGATTTAGCTCAGTGGTAGAGCGCTTGCCTAGCAAGCGCAAGGCCCTGGGTTCAGTCCCCAGCTCCAAAAACAAACAAACAAACAAACAAATAAAGTATATCCTGGTTAAAACACTAAATACTTTTGTTTGGGGGTGGGTGACTGACTCACTTTGAGCCATGGCTGGCCTGAAAACTCTGTAGCTCGGGCTGGAACTCAGGATCTGCTGCCTGTGACCCGAGTATACCTCACACCATGGACTAATTCTTTTACCTTTATGATTTCTGCCTTCGAGTTTCCATGAATGTATCTTGTAGATTTTCTCACATCTTAAAGTAGGTTTCTAGATATAGCAGGGGGTTTTTTGGACAGGAGGAGGGCTGGGGCTTTTTCCTTTTGGAATATATATCTTAATTTGACTCTAAGCAATATATTCCAGAAGTTTGTTTATTTTGGTGCTAAGACTTGAACCCAGGGCCTGGATTCTGATAACATTTGCTCTACTCCTGAACCGTATCCTCAGCTTTGCAAGTTTTCACATCTACATATATACTGGTGTATATATTTGTTTTTCTTCACTTTAAAATACTCTATAATTTCCAGTGTTATTGTTTGAGGATACTTACCTGTGGCTCAGTTTCGCAATACACAGACGCCATCTAGCATTTGCTCACACATTTGTACCCAGTGTGAAGTTTTTCACGCTTCCTTCTGTTGTCACAGTTCTACTCTTTGAACTACTCCAAACAAAATGGAGAAACTGCATAGCTTCCCGACTCTCGCTTTAATACTTTTTATTTCACGTTTTTATTGATGGAAGAGGAACTGTGCCACAGTCTTGGGACCTTCAGGTTTGGTGGCAGGTGCCTTTACCTATTGGCCCCCTGAACCTAGAAACCAGGTCAGTAATTTATAGCGATATTTCTCCTTAATTTTCATAGTCTGGTGTTTCAGAGATGTGGTGGCATATAATAGTTTAGTGAGCCATTTCCTTCTGATAGATATAATATGGTTTGTCTCCTCTCTACTGCTACTAACAACAGCATTATAAATGCTGTGCATATGTTATTATAAATATTTTTAAATTATTTGTATTTTCTTCATAAGATAGAAGCATTGGATCCCTCTGGAGCTGGAGTTACAGGTGGTTTGGAATCGCCCAATGTAGTGGAATCAAACTCAGATTCTCTACAAGAACAGCAAGTGTTTTTAACCAGTGAGGTGTCTCTCCAGCCTCTATTTTTTATACTCTTGAACACTGAACTGTTGCTCTCTGTGACGGTCTCTATCTTTCCAAAAGGAAGCTTAACTAGGGGTGAGAGTTACACTTATCTGTGGGCATAAGGAAATGCATTTAGATTACATTAGAAATCACATGGGTAGGGCTCAGTGAAATGACTGCCAAGCCTGAGGACCTGAGTTTGATCCCTGAGACCCACATGTTGGAAGAAGAGAACAAACTCCTTCAAGTTGTCATCTGACCTCTACATGTACACTGTGGTACCTTGCCTGCCACCAATCAAGTAAACCTAAAATAAGAAAAGAAATACAAGAAGTCATATTGGCAGTAGTAAGTTCTCTGGGGTCTACAGTCTCATCAGCCATGGGACAATGGAGATTTATAGCCTAGGCATGAATTGTCCCCTACTGAGCAGGTCTGAAGTCCAATTAGCTGTTGGCTACCCACAGGTGAAAGTCATTAGTGCACTAGATGAGGCTATCTTGTCAGACCAGGTATTGTCACAGCTGGTATACTTCTGATCGCTTTTTCTTGTCAGCTTGCATAGCACCTTCTGATACCTGAATTATAGTCCCCAGGGAGAAGTCTTCCAGGCCACTGACTGTAGCTCCTCAAGCTTAACTGGTGCATCTACCGTGCAACCCCCACACCTAAGGCTCAGGAAAATCACTCATGAGGGATGAAACTGTTGTAAGGGCCAAAGGACTATGACACTTAGGAGTCAGTGTCTTCTTGACATGAAAGAGAAGCAGTACCCATTAAGTATCAACACTATAAATGCCTAAATGCCTAAGCAAGACCGTCATAATGGTGACACCAGTTGATACAGCAATGTGGATGAGAGAAATTTCACAAAGCCCCACCCCTAGATGAGTTGTAATCAATCAGTGGTTGCTAGGAGAGGGAGAATCAGTTTTCTCCAAGGACAAACTCCCTGAACAGGTTATCCAATTCCTAGTGGTAATTCTTTAACACATGTACATATGAGCAGCACAAAATGGGCTCAGTAGATCAATAGGTTCTCTCTCTCTCTCTCTCTCTCTCTCTCTCTCTCTCTCTCTCTCTCGTGTGTGTGTGTGTGTGTGTGTGTGTGTGTGTGTGTGTGTGTGTGTGTGTCTTTGAGCAAAGACCCAGTAGCCAAAAATGCTAAATCCATCTAGAACTCAGTTAACAGGCAGTTACTGACTGCCTGATAAGGACGCTGGGAATTGAACTCAGGTCTTCAGTAGTATGCCCTTTTAACTGTTGAATCATATCTCTAGTCCATTTAACCTTACTGTATTTTTGTTTGTTTGTTTTGTTTTTTGTTTTTTGGAAGATAGAGTCTTACTATGTAGCTCTGGCTGTCCTGGAACTCACTTTGTAGACCAGTCTAGCCTCAAAGTCAGAAGGTCTGCCTGCCTCCGAAGGATGTGCCACTACACCCAGCCCAGCATTACCCTTCTGCTCGTGGGACTGCTTTGGGTTTGGGGAGCCTTTGGTGATTCTGAATGAACTTTAGGACTGTTGTTATACATTGACATTTGATGGCATTACATTGAATGTATAGAATGCTTTTGATAATAGTCACTTTCACAGGATTAATTCTGTTGTATGAGCTCCCAACTTGAGTATCCCCTTCAATCCCTTGTTTCAGAGTTTTAATCGTAGACGTCTTTCATTTTCTTGCCCAGGTTATACTTGTTTTTTCCTTGTTCTGAGGCTACTGTGAACAGTGTTTTCTGTCTATTCTCTCTTTTTGCAACATGTTTGTTATTGGTACATAGAAAACCAATGATTTTTTTGTACATTGCTATTGTACCTGTTACTTTGCTAAAAGTTTACTAGATCTAATAACTAACCAGTGAAATGTTTTGCTTTTTTGAGACTCAGTATCAGGTAGCTCAGGCTGGCTCACACTATGTATGCAAAGATAATCTTGAACTGCTGATCTTTTACTACAGCCTATGCCCTGGAATAGGGCCCTGTGCCACCATTCCAGCTAGTGGGTGTTAGGGATCAATCCCAGGGTCTAGGCAAGAATTCCAGCAAGGAAGCTACAGCTGTAAGCCTCTGGGAGAGACTGCAGGGTTCTACAGAATCCTATCATTTTCAAGCATGGAGAATTTGACTTCTCACAGCTGTCAGTTTTATGTCCTTCTCTTCCCCGATTGCTTTGCTTTGTCTAACAATTCAACAATGTCAAGACTCCCAAGTGATTTGTTTGTTTGTTTGTTTTCTTAAAGGGTCTCTATGTAACCTGTCCTGCATCTCACTGTGTAGACCAGGCTGGCTTTGAACACACAAAGATCCACCTGCCTAGCAAGAAAATAAGTACCACCTGTCCTGCTGAGGTCAGCTGTGAAGAGCAGGTTCTCTGCTTGCTGAGACGAGGTGTCTTGCTGTTCCTACAGCCATGGTGCATGCATCCTGCAGGAGAGCTGTCTCTCACAGTGTCAGCCAGTTTGCCCTGGTCTGGCTCCCATCTCATGACAGAGACGTTGGAGTTAGATGTATGCTGCTGCATCCAACTTTCTGTTCGTTCTTCGGATCAAACCAGACTATCCGCTACTGTGGCAAGCTCCTTTCTCTGTCCAGCCCTGGAGTACATACTTTTACTTTGCTCTCAATTTTAGAGGCAATGCATCCAGTTTTCCCCATTTAGTATGCTGGCTAACAGTTTGTACTAGTCTTTATTACCTTGAGGTTGTTCCCTCTCTGCCTAGATTCTTCAGAGCTTTATGATAAAGGATGTTACATTCTGTTTTGACCATCTCTTCAGTTATTGAGATGATCCTATAAGTTTTGCCTCTGGTTGTTATTTATGTGATGAATTAAATTTACTATTATGTACATGTTAAACATTTTTGACTATCTGGAGTGAAATGAATTTGATCGTGTTGCACAATTTTTAAAAATAATTTGCTGATTTCATTTTGCAAGTATCTTATTGAGAATATTTTTATGTGTTTATTAGGAAAATTGGTCTCGTTTGTTGTGGTGATGTTCTGTTTTGTTTTTCTGGTTTACCAAAATCATGGCAATCCTCGTGGAATTCCTCCTGTCTCAGATTCCTCCTGAGTACTGGGATATAATCACAAGTCACCCTATGGATGTTTGTGGGTTTTCTTGATACCGAGTCTCACCCAGTAATCCAGGTTGGTTTGGAAATCACCCTGTACCCAAGACTGGTCTCCAGGTCAGAGAATGTCTCCTGCCTTGGCCTCCCATGTGCTGAGAAATCGGTGGTCAATATTTGTCTTAGTCACTGTTCTAATGTGTGACGAGACACCATGACCAAGGCATGTCTTATACGAGAAAGCATTCAATGGAAAGCTTGCTTACAGTTCTAGGTTAGTCAGTCCATAACCTTCATACTGGGAAACAGAGACAGGCTGGAGCACTATCAGAGAGCTTTACATCCCGATCTGCAGGCTACAGGTAGAGAGAGAGAGAGAGAGAGAGAGAGAGAGAGAGAGAGAGAGAGAGAGAGACTTGAGCATTTGAGTTCTCAAAGCCCACTAAGAATGACACACTTCCTTCAACAAGGCCACACCTCCAACAAAACTATATTCCCCAATCTTTCCTAAACAGTCCAAGCATTCAAACATGAACCTATGGAGTCCATTCTCAATCAAACCACCACGGTATCTATTTCAACTTCTGACATTATTTTCACCCTTCTGCTTTCTGTCTATGTATGTTTGCCACTGAGGCATGTTTCTTGCATATAATAAATAGTAGGAAATTATATTTACTATTTAACTCTGTGTGTGTGTGTGTGTGTGTGTGTGTGTGTGTGTGTGTGTGTGTACGCATCTGTGCATGCATGCCCCTGAGCGTGTGCGTCTGTGCATCACGTATGTGCAGGAGCGTGAAGAGGTCAGAAAAGGATCCCCTGCAACTGGAGGCACAGGCAGTTTTGAACTGCCATGTGGGTAGTTCACCAACTCAGGACCTCAGCAAGAGCGTAAGTGCTTTAACCACTGAGCCACCTCTCCAGTTCAATCAGCTAGTCTTTTGACAGTTAAGACCATTTTATGTTATGTTAATATTGACAAGTATTTGCTGATTCCTGTAATTTTGTTGATAGTTTTCCTAACTGGGTTGAGTACTATTCAAATTTTCTTTTTCACACATCCCAGGGGCTCACTGGTATACTGAAACAGAAATGCTGATACCTCTTTTGTCATAAAATTCATTCTTTCCTGGATCGATGAGTGACTTTCTTCCTCTTCTGTGAATGGTCAACCTTTGCTGCTGTCTTTTCTTTTTTCCTTCCTTCCTTCCTTCCTTCCTTCCTTCCTTCCTTCCTTCTTCTTTCTAGCAGGGCCTTATATATCCTTGGTTAGCCTGGAAGTTGATTTGTGAATGAAGATGACCTTGACTTTCTGATCCTCCTGCCTCCACCCCTTAAGTGCTGAGATCACAGTCATGTGCCACCTTTCCTAGATTTATACAGTGCCATGGGTCCCAAGAGCTTCGGGCTTCTTAGCAAACACTTTACCCCGCCTTAGCTCCTGTGTGTAACACGTCTTCAAGCACACATTTGCAATGCTCGTGTATTCCTTGTGAATTAATAATTAGTTCACGGAACGCCGTGTCTCGGTTGATTCTGGAAGAGAAGCGTGAGACATGGCGGCACTGGTTCTCAGCTATTTATGCTTGTGTTTACATGGATGATTACATCTTCTGTCTTTATAAACAGGTTGTTGGCTGTCACTTGGCACTTACTTCTAGCTGGTGTCCACATCCCTTGGTTTCTTAGGATTTGTAACAGAAACAGAATTCCTACTAAGAATATACTTGATGGTTGTGGTGGTGGTGATGGTGCTGCCTTTCATCCCAGCATCGGAGGCAAAAGTAGGATCTCTGAGTTAGAGGCCAGTCTGGTCTACAGAGAAAGTTCCAGTCCAACCGGGCTACACTGAGAAACCTTGTCTCAAAAAGACCAAAAACAAACAAACAAAAACCCCAAACAAACAAACAAAAAGCTTAGAAATACTTTGAATATAGTAAAGTCAATTGATAGAAAGTTACAATGGGAACGGCTTCTTCCTGGATCGGCTACTGATTTCAGTCTATCAGGCCTCTGTTTAGGGAGTGGGTATGAAGCTAGAGTCCTTTGTCATTCTGCCTGGTCCAGAGGTTCCCTGGCAGGACCAAAAACATCTTAAAGATACACGGGTGCCTTCCCACCATACTATTGAAAACAGTAGTCCCCAGAAATTTGGAATTTTCCAGGAAATTTTATCCAGTGAGAAGAAAAAACTGGGCACGGTGCCAACCGCAGGAGGCGTCTCTCAGAAAGGTACTTATTTCACAAAGCTCTGACAACCAATCAAGTCGCTGCACTTCACTGGAGTCCAGCAGGGATGAGCACGAGCACACCTTGGCCAGCGTGCTTAGTCACACACACCCTTGTCTTCCAGGTCAGTCTACGCCTGAGCAGGCAGGCTGACTCAGTCAGTGAAGTGGTCGCCACCCAACCATGAGAGCCTAAGTTCAGTTCCTCAGAACCCACATAAAACACAACAAGACAAAACCCTAGGTGTGTGGTAAGATTTTAGGCTCCAGGTGTTAAGTGGAGACAGACAGATTCCTGAAGCCTGGCAGGCCAACTCAGGGACTCCAGCTTCTGTGAAAAACCCCATCTCAAACCCTCTCAGAGGATAAGGCGGAGGTGATGGAGAAAGACAATCCATACCAAGTACCTGCTGGACTCCAAGTGCACGTGGACAAGTGTACACACACACACACACACACACACACACACACACACACACACCAAACAAAAGCTCAGGTCAGGAAGTTGAAGATGGACTTGAGGGATGGGTTAGTATACCTTTGTTCCTCTTCCCATACAATTTTGGCTACATATAACACATTTCCTTTTTTCTACTTTTAACTACGGTGTGTATGAGTGTTTTAATCGGCCTCTCCAGGGTGGGTGGCTGAGCTACCGTGGATCCAGGCTCTAACCCTAACAACTGTGGTAATGAGGCTGGTCAAGAATCACGTGTCCCTCACACTGCGGTCACTATAGATGCCTCCCGTCATTGCACACCAGGCCTTGACGCTGGTCACACTTAGCTTTGTGGTCTGTGGGTCCAGTAGGGTCTCACTTCCCCTGGACACCACTGACTTCATGCAGCCTGAGTTGGCTAAGGTCCCAGCCAATAGATGTCCTCTGAAGTGTGTCAGAGAAGCAAACAGCAGCGTTCTACAGGAGAAGGAGAACTCAGGGAACTCAGACCTCTGTCTGCCAGAGTTACAACTTCCCAGCAGTAAATCACCTGGTGTAAGGAACAAGGCAAAAATGACTACCGCACTGAGGCAGGATGGAGATACTCAGAGTGGAGCCCCTTACTCAGAAATCATGTTGAAGCCTCTTTCCCACAGATACAAGAATTGCAGCACCATTAACAACTGCTTAGGGGTTGGGGATTTAGTTCAGTGGTAGAGTGCTTGCCTAGCAAGCGCAAGGCCCTGGGTTCAGTCCCCAGCTCCGGGGGGGAAAAAAAAAAGAAAGAAACAACTGCTTAGAGCCTGTCACCCTTCGTAGCTATAAACCTGCAATTTTCTAATAATCTTGCCTGGAAGCCATTTGTAAGGAAAGGACATGTCCTAAGCCCCTTGCATAGCCCTAGTGGCTCCAGAATTTACCTTATGAGACTGAAATTCCATCCAAGTTATGTCTGAATCACCTTATACTATTACTTATCTAAGAGAGAAAAAGGAAAGACAAAACAGAACAAGGTCTCTTTGCAGCCTTGGAGAGAGACCGAGGAATAATGGCTGATGCCGAGAAAAGTACAGCGCCCCTTCAGCCCATACACACGCAAACTTGTCAACTCCGAGGCCCACAGCCGTGCTCTCTGGTGTGTCTTCTTAGTTTTTTTCTGCTGACATGTTTAAAGTCTATATTAAAACATCTTTAACGAAGCAGGGCAGTAGGGGCACATGCCAGACGCCTTTAATCCCAGCACTCAGGAGGCAGAGGCAGGTGGACCTCTGAGTTTGAGGCCAGCCTGGTCTACAGAGCAAGTTCCAAGACAGCCAGGACTACAAAGGGAAACTCTGTCTCAAAAACCAAACCAAACCAAACCAAACAAACAAAACCTTCAATAAAAATATCTGCTTCATACTGGCTAGTCCTGAACCCTTTGCTACATCAAACCACAATTCCCAGTTTGGCTGGAGTTGAGGTCACTAAAGATTAATGGAGCTCCTCATGCTTTGGGGGTTGGCACCCCAGTGGAATAAGCACTGTTGCCTCACCTTCTCAATGGGTATGCATCCAACTGAGGCTGACAAGAACACAAAGCTTAGTAACCTGGGACTCCACTTGGCCTGAAATATTTATGCACATCCCTCTTTTCTAATTATGGTCTTGGCAGACCAGCTCCATTACCTGCATGCACTGTGCACAGACTCCGGTTGGTTACATGTGTCTTTTATTCACTTGAAATAATCTTGTCCTCTCCAAGGCTTACTGCCTCAGTCTGCTAACCTAAGCTCGGTTCTGGAAGCTTCTAGCCTCCATACAATCTAATCTAGGCCTGGAATGTTCTCAGCCTCTGAGACTTGCTGCTGAGTAAGCTCACCCCTTCCTAGCTGTTTTGAACTCTGGCTGGCTGGTTCAACTCAGCTGTTCTGGCTCAAACTCCTCTCCCCGCTGACTGATTCGATCTGGCTCCTCTTGGCCTCTCCCGAATTGCTCTGCTTGACCTCATACTAACTCGGCAGTGTGTTCTGATCCTCTGGCTCCTTCTCATTCCCTGGCTGTTCTGTCTTCACCTGTGGTTAACTTGTTCTCTCTGTACAACTATCCTCGGAAAACTGCTTTCTTCCCTTCTCTCTCTTTCTTCATGAGAGTTGGGCATATCCTATTCTGTCAAATCTTTCTCTGATTTGTCACTTTGTCTGCCACTCAAGTAGCCATCAATTTTAAACACAGGTGCTTCTTTCTGCAAACTAACTTGACCTTCACTGTTTGGGGTTAAAAGTGTGTATTATGGCTGAGCCACGCTACAACTAGAAGCAGGGTTTTCCAGGAAACAACACAATCTCAGGGTTCACAGTATGATCAAACATCCAACAACACAAACCCCTCTCCAAACAATGTACCCAGCAAGCAAGTGATGCCCTCACCTATATCAAGCCACCTATTCTCTGGACAATGATCTGTTGCTCTTCCCCTAACAACAACCAAGCATAGACAGTTTCTATACTGTGAATGAAAAGGCAATCCACCCATAACTGGTTTCCGGTGCTTGTATATTAATGCAAAACTGTGTCCTCAAATGAACTTTTAGAGAGGAAGCCTATTTATCATCTTATGCCTACACATGACTGAACATGCTTAAGATTAAAATCTAATGCCTTATGGAGATACACACACAGTAGAAAAATGATTACATGATGAAATCTAGCAACCAAAATAGACAACCTTAGAAATCCCTTAAACTCCATAAAAGGAAGCCCAAACAATCACCAGGGTCCTGAGTACCCTCGGTCACATGACCCACCAACACTCTTGACAGGTATCCTATTCTAATCTGTACTACCACTTCATTTTGAAATTATCTTACCATTTCTGCAAATTTCTGTGAGCCTTTATTTTTAGTTCTTTGGACAAAAGGCCAAGAATTTGGGAACAGTCATGATGACACAAGCTTTTAATTCTAGCATTTGAGAGGCAGAGACAGAACAGAGAGATCTGTGAGTTCCAGGCTAGCCAGGGCTACATAATGAAACATGTCTCAAGCAAACAATAAAAAGAACCCAGGTGAGCCCAACCACTGTAAAAGAGCTGGCCCCTTCCTCCAGGGCTACTTCCTGTAGTCATCTTCAGCCCACCATCACAGACACTCCTGTTCCTTGATTTCAGGTCTCCAAGAGCACTTTATTCTCTAAGACTGGGCCACTTCAGCACAGCATCTAGCTAAGTCTTTTAAGATATGTAGAGCAGCAAAATGCTATCTTCTCCAATGGTGGCCTGTCCTTCCAGAGGGGTCATGATTATACCAAACTCAAATTCCTCCAATGGCTTTAACACTTGTGGAAAGCTGTAGGTTTGCCCTGGGGGTAGGGCTGCCAGTCTGGTCCCTCCCTTCCCCCACACCACATTCCCTCCTACAGGACCCCAGCGCTGACTCATTTATTCCCTGAGCTTCCCCACAGGAAGTCACAGCTAGAGCCTTAGTCTGTGTCTCACTTGTTCTGGGTTCACTTTTTTGTTTATGTTTTCAGCTGTTCTATTACCTATGGAGGGAACGGTATTAGTAAGAGGCTAGGAAATATGGCTAGTCTGTATTTAGTAATTTATATAAGAATCTACCCTGCTAGCCACAGACCACTGCACACTAACTGAACGGCACTGAAACCATTGAGCTTCTTGACTCAAAACTTTGACCCTGACGACTGTTTGCAAGGCAGAGATTGCAGAAAAAGGGAAGTGTGTCCAGATAGGCCCATGCTTCAGACGTGCATGAAGTGCACTGAAGTGTGCACCAGTCGGTGGATGGCCCTTCTCTACAAATTTCACACTACATTTAAGGAAAGCACATACAAAGAAACTCACCTTAACACCTACACACTCCCCCCCCCCACCTCTGTGTGTATGTTTATGTATGAAAGTGCTCTGTCCGTGAAGTGCAGAAGAAGGAAGCAGATCCCCTAGAGCTAGACTTACAACCATCAGTCGTGAGCCATTGGAACCACACGCTGGGAACTGAAATTAGGTTCTCTGTAAGAGCAGTCTGTGCTCTTAACCGCTGAGCCTGAGCCCTCTCCAGCCCCTGAAGACTTTTATTTTAATCTGAAGTTTGTTCTTACCTCGGGGCCTTCACTCACATCGGTCCATGTTTAAGTCTTTTCAGCAATTCTGAACATATCAAAGCAGGGAAGTCTTATTTATAGATCAGTTATCAGTTATATAGTAGTCAGTTATATTTACTTTGTGTACTGTATATATGTGGGATGAAAAGTCTTTTCATTTTTATACAAGTCAACAAGCAAGCAGTTCTAAGCTATAACAGAATCTGACGTGGTGGAAGCAGAAGAAAAACCAATCCTGAGCCTGCCTAGGCCACACAGTGAGCTCCAGGCGAGGTTAGTGACACGGTCTCAGAAAACCACGAGCTGCGCATACAGTGAGGTGAAGAGCGCTGCTCGCTTACTCTGCTATGCATTGCGCTGGTTTTTTGTTTTGTTTCTGGGCAGAGAGAGAGAGAGAGAGAGAGAGAGAGAGAGAGAGAGAGAGAGAGAGAGAGAGAGAGAGAGAGAATCAATTTAAACAGTAATGAGAAAGGGAAAGGCTAGGAACACAACTCAGTGCTAGAGTCCAGCTAGTGCGTACGCATCCGGGATACTAGGCCTTAAAACACAACAAAAACAAACCACAGAGATAAAAATAAAACACACCTGAAGACATTACGAAATATAACTTTTGAAAGAATGCAAAAATATACCACATTCATCGATAGAATGATTCAGCATTAGCAAAACATAAAGTCCAGTAAAATTAATTCATATTTTAAAGTTAGGATGAATAAGTAAGTATACAGATAGCTGAATACCTGGACAAGAGGCAGCAGGAAGCTAACTTGGGACTGGGGAGATGGTTCAGTGGTTAGGAACACTTGTCCTCAGAGAGGACGTGCGTGCAGCTCCCAGCCCCCACTGGGCAGCCAGGTGAGTCAACACTGCTTCAGCCTCTCCTGGTACTAAGTGCACGCTCAGTGCACACACATACATGCAAGTAAACCAACCACACACATAAAGTAAAAAGAACCATCTTTTTTAAAAGAAGAAAACGATATTTCAGGCATGAAAACATATTAGAAAGCTGTTATAGTTAAAATATTGTGGCACTGACATATGAACACAGGAGGAGACTATAATATAAGGGAGATTATGTCCAGAAATGTATATAAGTATAGAATTGGAGATTTAGTATGCCTTAAAAGTACTACCCATGAGGAACAGAAGAAAATTAGAATTCTAATAAAGAATACTGAGAAATTTCATAGCCAAAAGCAAAACCCGCAAGTGGACTGGGGAATGAATAGGAAATATGAAGTGAGGTAGAAAAGGAAAGGAAGCTCATGCTGATATCCTGCCCGTCCTTTTCCTCTCCTTCCTTTCTCCCTCCCTGTGCCTGTGTGAGGACGTCAGAAGCCCTGGAGCTAGAGTTTCAAGCAGGCATGAGCTGCCAGAGGGTGCTGGGAATTGAACCTGGGTCCTCTGAAGAGCAGCTAGTCTCTTAACTGTGAAGTCGTCTCTCCAGATCCATTCCTTCTTTTTAATTCCCATGTCCTCCCCTCAAATTGTTTCCTTCTCTTCTTTCAGCGCTACAGAAGGACTACAAGAGTGTTCTACCTCTGAACCAAAGCCCCAGCCGTGTCAGCTTTTTTTCATTTTAGGTAAAAAGGACAATGTCATAAGCAGAACTCAAAATCCACATGCAATAAAAGAGTGATAAACATGATCTATTAAAATGAAGTATTTGCACAGCAAGCACAACATAAATCAGGCATTGGGGCACACACTTATTAGTACTCAGAAGGGTCACAAGTTAAAATCCAGCCTAGCATTACAAAAGACCCCGTCTCAAAGCAAACCAAAGTGAACCACAATAAAGAATCTCTTAAGCCCACGGACAAATCACAGAGAAAGTAACTGCAGCACAAACCACAGGTAAGAAGTTAAAGGGGAAAATGTTCCTAATGTATCCATCTTTTAAATCAAGGCCTAAAATAAACTCAAAAGATTCAGAAAATAATATAAAATACCTCTTTGTTAGACACATGAGGACATATTAAGCTTCACTGTGTTAAAAAGAAATGTAAACTAGCACGATACAGTTTCTTTTAAAAAGGTACTATTTCTCACCTCATAGACCAACAAAACTCAAACGTCAACAATACTCCCTGCATCTAAGAATATAAAATCTCACAATGTCTGCAGAAGAACAACTTAGGAATGTCAAGTCCTTACTTACGTATGTCGTTATCCCTACCTAACAATCCCCTTTCTAAATACACTGTGACTTTTATACCTATAAAACACACATGGCCAAGGTCACGTATCCCATTCCTTGTATTCCAGAACTAGAAAAGCATACTGGTAAGTTAAAACATCGACTGGTAAGTTAAAACAGAATATCTACACACTTGAGCACAGTAAATCATGTAGCTGTAAAGCTAATGGTGAAGATTTCTATGAACTGGCAGTCGTTTCCCATAGTAGGTAAAATCCAAGCTAATCCAAAGCACAGAAAGTGTATGTTAGTGAGGTCTGGAGAATGGCTTGGTGCTTAGGCGTGCTTTCTTGCTCTCCCAAAGGACTAGAGCTTGGTTTCTAGTACCTATATCACACGCTGTAATTCAGCTTCAGAGGAGACCATGGTCTCTTCTGGCTTCTAAAGGTACCAGCATGCTCATGGCAAATGTTTGCATAGACACAAATAGAAATAAAGTTAAATCTTTTTAAAGAGCATTTGTGATTAGTCTGCCTTCTTTGAAAGAGCAAGTGTAAGCATACATGGTTAGTGAAACATAAATATGTTTACTTTTAAAGAGAAAAATGAAACAACAACAAACAACTCAGACTGGTTACTGAATAAATGAAAAGGTACTGATATTTTATTTGGTATACAAAATAAATTTGGTTTAGTTAATTTTTATTTTTCCTTTTTTCTTTTTTCTTTTTTTTGGAGCTGGGGACCGAACCCAGGGCCTTGCGCTTGCTAGGCAAGTGCTCTACCACTGAGCTAAATCCCCAACCCTGTTAATTTTTATTTTTAATTGAAAAAACATATAATACATTTTGATTATGCTTTTCCCTTACCCTAAATCTCCTTTAAAATATTAAGTGGTAGCGCACGTTGAGACAAGCAGATCTCTGAGTTTAAGACGACCCTGGTCTACAGAGCAAGTTCCAGGACAGCCAAGGATATGCAGAGAAACCCTGTCTCAAACAACCGAAAAAAAATCTTATATTTGACTGCAACATTTAAACAAATGGAAAATACTTTAAAATGAAAGATGTTTTATAAGCCCTACCATACGTATTTTCTATTTTATATATTTATGTATATGTGCACACATATTTTGACCTTTGTCCTAAGATAAAGCACATCCCAGTTCTAAAGAACTCCTGTTCTCTTCTTACTGAGAAAATAACTTAAACTTAAATAACTGTAAGAGTGAATAGCACACACAGTAAACTAACATGAACTGCGGTGTTCTGTTAGTTTGCTTGCTTGCTTTTCGAGATAGGATTTCACTCTGTAGCTCTGGAACTCTCTATGTAGATCAGGTAGGCCTTGAACTCAGACTCAGAGATCTACCTGTGTCTGCCTCCCAGATCCTGGGACTTGAGTTGTGTGCCGCCACATCTGGCCGGCTTTTTTTTACTTTAAATGCTTCAGAGCGTTGTTTTGTTTTTTGCATACCACTTGTATTTCTATGTGATAATATTATAATTTTTATCATATTTGATCTTTATATCCAAATAAAAACATAATAATTATGTCTAATAAACATACAATTCAATGTGAATTTATAGAAACAAAGTGTACCAGATGCCAGGGACAATAGGAAAGTATCATCTAGTTATCACTAGGTTTCAGTTTATGATAATGAAAGTCTTATAAACAGCAGATTGTTGGACAATGGGTGTGAATATATTCATGCTAGTTTCAAAGGGTAAAGGGGCAAATTTTATGATGTAGATGTTACAGATTTAGAAAAGGCTAATGTGGGCTGGAGAGATGGCTCAGTGGTTAAGAGCACCCGACTGCTCTTCCAGAGGTCATGAGTTCAATTCCCAGCAACCACATGGTGGCTCACAACCATCTGTAAAGAGATCTGATGCCCTCTTCTGGTGTATCTGAAGACAGCTAAAGTGTAATTATATGTAATAAATAAATAAATCTTTAAAAAAAAAAAAAAAAAAAAGGCTAATGTAACAGGACCCCAGACCTTAGCACAACTGACACCATGAAGGAAGTACCACTCTGGCCATAAAACACAGCATCGCCTGCCACAAAGGAAAACAAAGACCTAATCTGTTTAAGCCCCTGAATGTACTAACCTTGCTTCTCAGCTTCTGTGGTTCTGCTTCTGGCTGCCTGTTCTTGCTAACTCGAGTATGTTAATGAGGGTACAGCTTCTGTGCTTAAAAGCTTACCCCGAGATGCTGCACTGGGATCCCCAACACCCAGGGTCCTTGCCAGCCAGATAACAATGATTTTCTATTGGCTCAAACCTATGTTCAAGAGGTCTTCTCTGGTGAACATTCCATGACATCTAAAACAGCAAATTTTTGTGTTCCCTGTTTTAAACATTGTTTTTAAAAATTGTCTTCAGTTTCCCAGTAAATCATCCCTGCCTGTCCATGTCCATGGAAGCCACCCTAACTAGACTCAACATGTCATCAAATGAAAATGGAGCATGAAGGTGGAAGGGGAACGGGCTAAAAGAGAAGGGGACCAGCAAATATGAGGGCAAAGAGCGGGTGATGAGGCAATAATAAAACATATTACAGATTATAAAAATATCAAGAATAACAATTATTTTAAATGTAATCTTCTTGCATAGATTTATTTATTTTATGCATATGGGATTTGGCTGCATATATGTCTGTACATGAGAACAGACATCAGACTGCACAGCACTGCAGTTATGGACGATGATGAGCCACCCAGTGGGTGCTGACATGGACCCTGGACCTCTGGAGAGTAGCCAGGGTATTTAACTGATCAACTATCCCTCCAGTCCCTTACCAAAAGCATGTGTGTCTTGGGGGGAGCTGGGGAAATGGTGTCAGCAGTTAAGAACACTGGCTGCTCTTCCAGAGGACTCAATTTCCAGCCCCACATGGCAGCTCACAAACTGTAATGCCCTCTTCTGGTCCCTGCAGGCACCAGCACATGCCTGGTGCAGATACGTGCTGACAAACACCCTTATGCAGAAAAAATTACAACTTATCTTATTAAGAAAATGTGCGTGCGTGTGTGTGTGTGTGTGTGTGTGTGTGTGTGTGTACGTGATACATATATACAGATACCCTTGGGAGCCCGGGACAGACATTGGATGTCCTGGAACTGGAGTTACATTCTGTTGTGATCTACCTGACATATGTTCTGAGAACAGAACTCAGGTCTTCTGTAAGAGTAGGAAGTACTCTTAACCCACTGGGTCATCTCTATAGCCCCATACTTTATCTTTTTAACACATAAATCTTTCTGGTTTAATATAATTAAACACGTATCAAGAAAAGCCCACAAGATAAAAGCACCTCACAGATTCTGACCCTGGAGTCACTCAAAGTCATGCTATGGTTTCACAACACAGTGTTCAAACAAAAATTACTTCATAGTTTCAGAAGCTGAGTTTCTCTAAATCCAGGTTGCCATGGCATTTAAAAACAGAAACCAAGTGCCTTTATGGACGTGCCTTTGCCTTATCGCTCTTCTCTGGGAACTACAGTGAAGGCTGTGTAAAGTCACTGCAGAGCAAACTATCAGAGAACAGCGCTTACTGTTTACATCTCCACCTAGTGGTCTGCAGAGCAGTCCAAGTAAGTATTTAAGAAAACATACATACAAGTAACATTATACAGACTGAGCAGGTTCTGTCTGTCTGTCCATCCATCCATATGTATGTGTGTATGTGTGTGTGTGTGTGTGTGTATGTATGTATGTATGCATGTATGTATGTAACAACAAGTAATGAAAAATACCATGAGTTTGAAAGAAGGCAAGGCGTGGTTTGGGATGGAGACAGCAGTGGGAATGATGTCATTATAGTCTCAAAGAGAAGTCTCACCCAGCACTGTGGAGACAGAGGCAGGCAGATCTCGGTGACTCAAAGCTAGCCTGATATATATAGTGGGTTCCATGACAACCAGAGAGATGTAGAAAGACCCTGACTCAACACACACACATCCCAAGTCCCCAAACTCAAGAACATCTCTGGCAATAAAATCACACCATCAGACTTTCATAGACAAGATGCATGCAATTACAACCTTCTTTCTAAATACAGCTAGAGGATGTCTGTCCAGGACCATGTGATGTCACCAGCAGAATCATGAAGTATCTTCCTAGAGCTTTGATGTTACCTAATGTTAACTAATTAAAACAATTCTGCACTAAAGCAACCTTCATTTGAGTAAAGTGCTTATTGGGAGCATTTTACTTTGAGAAGCATAAGGTCCAGTCTGCTCAGTTACAGAAAAACATCTGATGACCTAGCAGTTAGTTTCCTGATCAAGTTCCCTAAGCAGACAGAGATGGAGTCAAAGATACAGACCATTTTACCACTGTCCTAATACAGAATGCACAGGTAAGTTACGAGTCATGAATTGCTAACCCTACATTTCAGTTTGTTTTCTCTTTGCATATAGTTTCTCAGCTTTTTCCCAATTTCCACAATTTTCCTTTCATTTTTTTGTACAGCATATTCACAAGGGTACTGAAACTAAAAGTACCATTTTAGGTTATTTTAAAAATCTGTTTAAAATTCTATAACCAAATTGACTTGGAGTAAGCAGATAGTTTTATAAAATCAAAAACGTGAGTTGTTAGGTGCACTTAAGGTCCACCATAAGCGGTGGAACGCTCGCTTTCCACGAGCCAGGCCCACGGTTTGCTAACCTGAAATACACACAAGAGCAACAGGAAGCAAGACACACAATCAGTGTGCACAGGTTTACACCCGCCGTTCTACAGAGGTCGCCTCTCAGCCAGGTTCTTTTGACTAAGCTTTTAGAATCGTACAATCTTAACAGGTAACAACCATTGATTTGCTAACATTTGTCTTGTCAAGAACAGCTTATAAATGTAATCACACGGACTATACCGTTCAGAGAATAGGTTCTACTTCTTATGCCCTTGAAGTTCGCGCCTGTTTAATGTACTTCATTCCATATTGCTGGCATTATTTTATAGTACATTACACATAACACAGCACAGTGTGTAACACAGTGTGAAGCATGAAGTCACAGCTTGTTTACACACTCAGTCCTTAAGAACATTTGAGTGTCTCAAGTTCATGATGATTATGAATAGAATGGCCATAAACATTCATACGCAGGTTCTTTTCTAATTTTTAAATATAGGTAACTTACTATTATACATACATACATATATATATATATGGTTTTGATGTTTATACATAATGTTCTTAGAAAATGAAAATTTTCGAGCAATGATTTAAATATAAATATTTTTCTTTGCTGGTACTGAGGGTTTAATTAAATGCAGAGCCTGATGCAGTGAGGCAAGTATTCGACCACTAAGCTCTACCTGCAGCCCTAATAAATATTTAAATGCCTAAATTGCTTCATGATTATTCAGAAATTAGCATTAAGAAGACAATTATTCCTATTTGTATGAAAAAAATGAAATGATTGAATAATCGCACTTCCTTCAACACAGACATATGTCATAACTTACTCAGAACCGTGAGTGGGAAACGACAATGCACCTCCCCCATTTCCTCTACTGGACACACTTCAGCTACTTAAGGCCTCAAGAGTGGTCGTAGCGTGCTTAAGGCACAAATCAACTGCATAACCTGGGCTGAGACTCCTGTTTGAGCAAATTTTCATGTCTAGTTTAAGAAAATATATTTACAACAATCACTTCAATAAAATTATTGTAGCTTTACAGAGGAAAAATAATCCACAATGCTCAATAATATTCTTAAATCTTGGGTCTGTTGTTATGTGATTTTTCTCAAGGCTGAATAGTCACTCATCCACAGAAGACAGGAACAAACACAGAAAAAGAGGATGAGAAGGTTATAATGTACTGAGACATTGTAAACAAAGAAAAAGAAATAAAAAACAAGGGCTGGCAGGGTGGAGTGGAGGGGCAACACTGGAGAAGAAATCGACTGTACTAAATTATTCTGCAAGTTTCTGTCCTGTTCTCTACCTTACCAGGATTAGATGCTGACATATAAGTACATATTTGAACGGTTTCCTCTGTAAATCGATGGATATGCATGGTTACAACTGTGAGCACTGTATGCTAACAATGATTGGCATGCTAAGATAGGCCCATGATGCAATAATGAATGGATGTTATGGAGATAATCACTTTCTGATTGGCTTAAGGCTTGCTCCACAAGACACAACTCTGATACTGTTTGACACTGTCAACCGGGCTAAGAACCCAAGCCTAGGTAGGATATAGGCCACAGCAGAACGTACTGCGAATCATTCTGCTAAATGGACATAGAATTAAACTAACTCCTAAAGACTTATTGTTATAGCCATAGATAAGCGAATCTTTCAACCCTCATCAGAGAAACTTCTCTTCACAGTTCATGGTGATTAACACAGAGACCCTCAGTTGGTCAACCTGCAGAAAATAAGACAGTGTGGAGTACAGAGCCCAAAAGGGAACACCTATATCACACCCCTTTCTCCCAAGGCTCAGGAGGTCACTGGGGAAGAGGAGGAGAGAGCCAGGGGTAATGGACAAATGCACAAAACAGTGTCTTCTGGACACTTACACACAACTTAACAGTGGCACTTGCACAAGATCTACACAAGATCAAGCCAGACAAAATCCCAGAATGCACAGATGTGGTTATCAGGAACGTTCACCTTTTTTCAGGAGCTATAACAATCGATGCCTTCTAGGAGGTCCATCAACTTTCTTAAGTGGTGCAGCCCCTAAGAGGCTAGGCATGCTCCAGGCATGGTCCTACAGCCATGTACATGCTCCAGCACTGAGTGGATTTCCTGGATTTAAAAACAAAAGCAGGAACCAGGAAATTGGGAGGAAACAGTGGTGTGTGGGAGTAGGGATAGGGTTAGAGGACAGAGAATAGGAGGAGTTGGAATCGATCAAAACATCATATGCACACATACAATTCTATCCACGAAAAGGAGGAACACAAGACGGGGTAGGCATGAAGTATGGGGTTAGGGGAGAATGAGGAAGTTGTTAGTGGGAGAAACGGTGAAATGAGTATGACCAAAACATATCAAATACATGTATGGAACACTCAAAACAGTAATAATCAGGGTCCAGGAGGAAGAAAGTATGGAGAGATTTTAAGAGACAGAGGTGGTAAACAGTTACAATGAAATGGTGTCTTGGGGACATTCAACAGGGTAGCTGCACATAGAACTCACAGTGACAGTCACAGAATTCACAGGACCTGTACAAAGTCAAACCAAAGTTCTAGCCTCGAAAGGGGAGGAGGTCATACGGTCCCACCTGTGTAGCTCAGTAGCTGCAGGCAGCTGATGAGTACCAGGGGAGGGAACGTCAGTTTTACTCAGGATGTGGGACAGGAGAGGCTATCTGTGCTCTAGTGAATGGATAGATAGCACTACATGGCTAGATGGCTTCAAACCACTAGAGCGCATGAGACTGGAAAAGGTCAGGGGACAGGGAGGAATTGTAAAGGAGAGAACGGGAGTGCTTAATTGACAGAGCACACAGGTATGTCGGGAATTCTTCTACAATAAAAAGAAGAAAAACACAAAATAAATCAGAGAAGAAAGTGAAAGGCAAAACGTTAGAGAAAGGAGACGCATTCAAAACAGAAATAAATATAGCTGGGTATCAAAACACTGAGGAGAAACGCAAATAAACAGGCTGCTCCTGACAGCCAGTCAGCAGCAGTCCCACCCACACAGTGAACAGGTAGGGAATCCAGCTTCTCTGCTTATTCTGCAACGATATGCTGAGTGTCCCGGAAGGAAGGGAGAGCAGTTCCACACTTGCTAGTAGAGACAGTACAGTATGATAGAGAAGATATACTGCCTGCTACTCTTACTCGCGAGAACACTATGAAATACGCTATCAGTGGGCAGCCCCAGGCTTCAGGCCTATAGGAAAGTGTGGACCCAAGGAGATGAAGAATAGCCCTGTGAGCACGGACCGCTGTACAGCTGCAGTAAAACAGCCCAGAGGTGACTCTAGGAAGCCTGCTCCTCCACCGTGGCTCAGGTAGCTGGAAAACTGCTAGGGAGCAAGAGGAAGAGAAGCGTGAGAAGAGAGATCTGCTTAACCTTAGCCAATCAACGCAGTGACCTAGGAGAAAACCTTGTGCTGAAGGAGTCACCTACTGAAATTAACCAGAACGTTAATTTCCGTTAATATTTGCTGATTTGTTTAATTTTTATTATTTATTTGTTCTTTTGAGACAGGCTGATCTTGAAGAAGCCTCTCACCCAATCTCTTGCCTTTTTCATGTCATTGCTCCCTTGAACTCAGCAACTACATATACACACCTCTTTCTAGAACAAGGCACACTAAGGAAAATGAGACTCGGAAGTATCTGGTGAGAGTGTTAAGAACGCCAAGACTTCCGCCAACATGCCCTGGCCAGAGGCTGGTGCGTGGGTTTCTCTAATGTAATGGCAGAGCCCCGTCACGTTTATGTTGGCCTCTTTCTTTTTTTTAACTTTTATAACACAGTAGAAATTTGATTACTTAGATGAATGTTCATTTCTTTTTCTAATGATTACACACTTGGGTCTGCTTAAAACAAACAAAACCTCTGAATAGTATCCCATGTAGATTATATGATGGATTTTTCCGCTTACCTATGGTGGTGGATATCATAAAAAATTATACAGGGATTGGGGATTTAGCTCAGTGGTAGAGCGCTTGCCTAGGAAGCGCAAGGCCCTGGGTTTGGTCCCCAGCTCCGAAAAAAAGAACCAAAAAAAAAAAAAAAAAAATTATACAGACTTCTTTCTTTCTTATTTATTTTTTTCTTTTTTTTCCTGTCCATAAAAAATATGG
Source organism: Rattus rattus (assembly GCF_011064425.1). Classification (NCBI taxonomy): domain Eukaryota; kingdom Metazoa; phylum Chordata; class Mammalia; order Rodentia; family Muridae; genus Rattus; species Rattus rattus. The sequence continues at coordinate 37,866,469 of NC_046158.1, forward strand.
AACGCTTCACGAATTTGCGTGTCATCCTTGTGCAGCGGCCGTGCTAATCTTCTCTGTATCGTTCCAATTTTAGTGTATGTGCTGCCGAAGCGAGCGCTTTCTTTCTTTTTTTAAGACAGGGTTTCTCTGTGTAGCTCAGAGATCTGCCTGCCTCTGCTTCCCGAGTGCTGGGATTAAAGGCGTGTGCCACCACTGCCCAGTCATACAGATTTCTTATCAGCTTTTGATAGTCTTTGTGCATTTAATACGCAGCCCAGGATACTTGTCATCCAGTGTGGCCCAGAGTAGGCAAAGCATGCACACTCCTATACTTTTCTTAGTTTACTGGTTGTTGCTATAGTGAATTGCCAAAAACTTTGTGTGTTGACAAAATTTTAGTTTTTCATATCAGAAATGTAAAACAAGTTAACTAAGTTAAAATCAAGGTGTGGCAAGTGCTGGCTCCTTCTGGAAGCTTCAGGTAAGAATGTGTTCCCAGCTTCCCCCAGCTTCTCGTGGCTGCCACTCTGGTTAACATAACCGTGCTTTGTCTTCACGTTGGTACTTTCTCTCCAATTAATCTGCTTGCCCTTCCTAAGAGCCTTTGTGATTACATTCAGGGCTCACTCTATCATAACTACCACATCTCTAGTCACACCAACAAAGTTTCTATGCCACGTAACAATCCACATTCTAGAAATTAAGACGTGGCCCTTTCTAGAAGCCATTGTTCAGTCTATCACAGGAGGATTCTTCTGTCACTTCACTGTGGCAGCTACTTATCAATAATCGCTATAATTCTTTGTTAGAATGTCATGCAAATGTAATCATTATGGTATATAGATTTCTAATCTGGCTTCTTTTATTTGTCATGATGTCCCTGAAATTGTCCACATTGTTGCACTTTTCCTAGCCACTCCTTGATACTTGTGGAGGTTTTAGATCCAGAAACCCTCAATGGCATTAAAAAAAATCCACAAGTATAAAGCCTACATAAATATTCCCGTGTACTATAAACATCATTATTATATTACTTATAATTCCTAATACAGTGTAAACTGTGCACATAGTCATTATACTGTATTGTTTAGAGAAAAAGGATAAGTCTGTTGCCGTATAGTATTCATAAATTGATTGTATCTAAATGTATTTTACCTATAGTTGAAATCTGTAGATGCAGGAGCTCAAGCATGAAGGGCTAACTGTAGCTTATTACACCACTGAGAACTTTCCATACACGGTTATCTCACATTTGGACTGTTCACAAATTGGAGGATTTGGAGATATTTCACTTGTTGGACAAATATTAGCAAGACTGACAAGAATATCAATGTATACTTTTTCACATAAATATAAAACTATCGCTTCTCTTGGACCAGCATCTAGGAATGAAATTGTTGGGCTGAATGGGAACTGCATGCTTAGCTTTCTAAGAGACTGACAGATTGTCTCCCGCTATTGTCGTAGCTCTTATTTTTCCCTTTGGAGCACATGGCTATTCATTATGTAAACAAAGGAAATGTAATTAAGAGAGCTAAAAAGAAGAAACCCACTTTTAATTGGACAATTCTGTGTGTGCAAGTGCAGGAAGGGTTTTCTATACTAAGGTAAGAGTGCAGAGCTCAGCTGGTAGAGTGCTTGCCCAGAGTGCATGGAGCTCTGTGCTCCATCTCCAGACCAATGGAACCAGCTGGTAAATGCTTGTCGTCCCCAGCGCTGGGGAGCAGAAACAGGAGGACCAGAAACCCAAGATCATCCTCAGCTACTCAGGGCAGCCTAGACTAGATGGGACCCTGTCTTAGAAAAAAAAAAAAAAAGGAAAAGACAAAAGCCAAAGATAACAATATACAGAGACAGGATAATAATTCTGGGAATTAGGTTACTATGTTAGAATAGTAGAGGAGCAGTATGTAACATGTGACAATCCAAGTTTTCCATGCAATTAATGACTAAAATAACACACTATGTACATCAGACAGGACAGTCATACTCACATAGTTTATAACAGACATGTGACTGATACGAATAGAGAGAGACATCTTAAAAGCAAAAAGGACAGAAAATCCACAGGAGATATTTCATCTGCAGCAAGAAAAAGACAGATGATAACAGTATTAAGGATCTGTAATTTTTCTTTTTTAGAAAGACTGTAGGCAGATGTACTCTGGAGTTTAGAATTTGGAGAAGAGGCAGGATGGGGGAGATTCATATGAGTTACGAACTACAGCACAACAGCACATCCGCCCTGCTCCCACGAGTGAAGCTACTAGAGCAAGGTGAGAAGACGGTGCTGAAGGTGGGCCTGGAAGCTCCACAGCAACCAGAACAAGCAGAAGTAGGTGAGGGTGGGCGGGAGAGCACTGTACTTCAGTGGTGGGACGCTGGGTCGCCAGGGCTTCACAGACCTCGTTAGTGATGCGCTCTGGACTGTTTACTCAACAGAACATGAAGAAGTTAGCTGTGAGAACTTTCTTCTCACAGCCTCTCTGCTCAGATCTGTCTCCTCTGCCCACAGGAACACACGAATGGTTTTCCCTTCTGTACCAGAATTTGAAACATGTTCTTATTCCCTTTCCTCTCTGTTCTCCTCCTCATCCTCTCTTCTGTCTCTGTCTCTGTTTCTCTTGTGATTAAACGCTGGGTCTTAGACATAGCAGGCAAACACTCTTCCACTGACCTATGTCCTTGGTCATCAACTATTCTCATCTTCCAACTCTGATGAATGCAATAATTAACTTTTGTCCCCAGTGTGTGTCCAGTGCTTTCAAGATTCTTGGAATCTTGGACTTCTTAAAGTAAAATTAGGTGAAGGGGCACTGTTTTGTTCTTCAGAAGCAAACTTGGAATTCAGGTTAATAATGTGCATAGTCTAATGATGGAAGCTGATGAGGAGAGAGATTAAGCATGCGATTCAATAGGAGAGGCCTTCGGTCCCACCACTAGACCTATGAGGAGGGAAGGAGAAAGGCTGAAAGTTGAACCCCTCCCCAGTGGTCAGTATTTTAATAATCATGCCTATACAAAAGCTCCTTCACCTAACCCCTCAATGAAGGGGTTTAGAAAAGAACTTTCAGGATGAGCTTGTGCGTATTAGAGGAGGGAAGATGTGCCTCAAATACCACAGAGTCTGACCTTCGCACTAGGGATACAGATGGTCCTTCCTTAGTTCTCTAAGCTCTTTTACCAAACTCCTGGATATACAAACAGCCAGGGGAGCCACAATTTGGTACAGGGGCCCTGAGACCTGTAACAGTAGCTGAAGGGGGTGAATGAGTCTTGTGGGGCCAAGCCATTGATTTGTGTGGTCTGGTGCTAAGTCCAGCAATGAGATGAAACTGTCAGCACGTCAGTTGGCGACAGAAGTGTTAGAGGTGGAGAAAACAGCTTTCTTCTCTGCCTTGAACTCCATCTGCCATTGGCACCTGCTTGCAAAGAAACAAATTTCTTTTTTCCAATTTGTCTTAATGGTTTATTGCTTGTATATTTTGATTTCAGGTAATGTGTTTTTGTGGGATCTGTTGTTGTATGTGTGTGTTTGACTTTCTTGGGTTTCGCTTGTGGTTTTTGTTTGTTTTTTAAAGAGAAAGAAAGCTAGAAGTGGTATGGAGTATCTGGGAGAAGTTAGGAGAGGGGAAAAGCATGGCTAGAATCTATTGTATGAGAGAAAACATTTTTCAACAAAAATCAATCAATAAAAGAGGGCATGAAGCTAGCTTTGTTCTTCTAGCTCTAAGTCTGTGATTGACGTTTCGGTCTTGCTGTTACAGAAGTTCTTACACTGTACTCACCAGGGAAAGCGCGGAGCCCAGGGTGAAGCTCTGCAGCTCCAAAATGGCTCAGCTGACCAAACAGAAACCCACTGAGATGTGCAGACTTTGGGTCTGGTTAATTTCAGCATGCGACTTTTCTAATTGGCACTGCGACATATCACTCGATTTGTGCACGACTACTGTTTTTGATGTTACCTTTATGTCATACATCCTTCAGGATTATCTCAGGGGGAGAGCTCTTTTAGTGATGCTACCAGGATGCTGAGAGCAATGGCGACTTGGTAAGGATGTGTGTCCACTCTGAAGCCCACCCCCCACTGTTTCCATTTTGTGATTAGTTAGCATCCTTTTAATTATATATAAGGTAAGAGGGAAAACTCCGAGTCTGAAAATATTCTTGTCTCCAACTTTTCATGCATTAACATAATAAACCGTTTATATATGCATGGGACAATTCCTGGTATTCTTAATATTTTTAAAACTGAGAATTCTGTATTAACTTGTTTAGTGTTATAAGAATATTATGCTTGCGGTGGGGAGGGGTGGAGATGTGTGCTTGGTTCCCAGCACCCATGTTTACAGCCACCTGTGACTCCACCTAGTTCAGGGGATCTGACGCCCTCTTCTGGCTCCTGTGGGAGCATAACATAACATGTATACATACACACATAACATAACATAACATGTATACATACACACGGCCAAAACACACACGCACACTCACACATACAGAAATCTAAACCAAACTGTGGTATATTTTTATATAGGTAGTATTAAAATTATATACTAGAATTATCTCTTTATTAGTTCAAATCTAGTATTATATATAAGTTTTAAAGTTTTCTACAATAATTTCTGTATACTCCTTGATATGATTATTATATAGTATTTTACTTGTTGCTAATTGAGGTTTTCCCAGTTTTTAGCTTAGAAATTATCTTTTGCACTTGGTCTTTATAGTATCTGACGGAAGAGATACAATGTAGGTCTTAACGCTTTTGCTTTATTTCAGAAAGCTGAGTCCAAGCCAGGGGTGTTTGCATGCTTGGGCAAACACTAACACTGCCTATTCTCAGCTTGAGTCTTATATTTTAAAACCTGAGACATAATTCGTATACCATAACATTAATCTTTTAAGATCACGTTGTAGAGTAGAATGCCTCCTCTCAGCTCCATATTCATTTGCGGAAGTCCTAATATCAGGACCTGAGAACATGGCTGACTTGGAGGTAAGCCTTAAAGGAAGTGGGTAAGGTAGAAAGAAGGTCACATTTGGGTGGGCCTTGTCTGTTAAGAGCGCTCTCCTTCTAGGGTCTGTCAGGACACAGCGAAGGGTGCCCACACAGGCACACAGCAAGCTGGAGGCAAAGAAACTGCCTCAGGATAAGATCAACTCTAGGACATGCTGCTCCTGGCCTCTGGCTGCCACGTCAGCTTGGTCTTTGCACAGCATTCCTATGCAATAAACACAGAGAACTAACTTGTGGACTTTAGTGCAATTAGCACATCTCCAAATGCACAAACCCATCACTGCCATCTAGCTGGAGAGAATCGGGACTCCTGGAAAGCAAACCTTATTACTGGCGTTCCCCCTACGACAAGCCAGGCTCCTCCTAGTCTCCAAATCCCCTGATCTAGTGCCATCTCCATGAACCGGTATACACTGGATAGTGGCCTTTATATTTGACTTTTCTCACTTACAATGATATATTCAAGATTTCTCCATGTTACGGCATGTAGCAGAACTTCCATTTTTCAGCTGAGTCAGACGACTTTAGTTACTCTGCTCACCACTGTAATCAAAACCCAACAAGCAACTTAAAGGAGGGTTGGTTTGGGCTCAGTTTACGAATATAGCTCACCATGACAGGGACGACATGGCAGAGGGAGTGGCTTGCAGTTTCAGTCGTGAGAGGTTGCTCCTACCACGGCAGATGAGAAAACAGAAGAATGCTCAGCTGGCTTTTCCCGTTCCCCTTTTACCTATGGCAGGCCTCGACCAGCCCAGAGATGTCACTCTCATGCTCTGGGTGACTCTTCCCTCTTCTGCTAAACTCTGTGCAAATGCCCTGTAGGACACGCCACACCTAGGAGTGCCTGTCCTTGGTGATTCTAAATCTAGTCAAGTTGAAAATGATGATGGACCAATGCACACAGGGGCTGGAGAAATGGCTCAGTGGTTAAGAGCACTGACACTTCCAGAGGTCTTGAGTTCAATTCCTAGCAACCCCACGGTGGCTCACAACCATCTGTAATGGGATCTGATGCCCTCTTCTGATGTGTCTGAAGACAGAGACAATGTACTCACATACAGAAAATAGGCAAATAAATCTTTAAAAAAGGTGTTTTTTTTAAACTCATTGCACACAGATATGCTATATTTTGTTTATCTATTTGTTGGTCAATGAACACAGGTTTTTTTCCACATCTGGAGCTACTACGGATAATACTGTTAATATTTTTATTTTGGATCCTTTGTGACACACAGTCCATTTTCTTGCGTCCATAGGCATCTACAGGAATTAAACTATGAGCCTTTTAGTAATTAAATTTAACCCTTTGAGGAACTGACAAACTGTTTTCCTGAGTATCACACCATTCTGTATTCCCAGTAAAGGTGTACTACGGCTCCGGATTTCCATGTCTCCATTAACACTGCCTTTGTTATTGTTACTATAGAAAGATGTCTCGCTGTAGTTCTGATCTGCATTCCCCACGTGGCTGAGGTCAAGGATCTTCCATGTGGTTGTCTACCTAAACCTTTGTTTACAGTTAGGTTATTTCTCCTCTCAGTGTTGGGTTTTCACAGCTTTTGATTGGTTTCCTGTTTGCTTTTTCTCTTTCCAGCCTTGTTCTGTAGCTCAGCCTGCTCTCTCCCAAGCACGAGGTTAGATATAAGTACAGCCACACCTCTGACTATGTAGATCTTTTACTTACTTTGAATCATGTTTACAGTGCGAGGTGTGGGGTTCAAATTCATCTTTGCATGTCAGTTCCTTTCTACTCTGCATTGTTTAAAACATTTTCTTTCCTTACTGTCTTGGCATTCTTGAAAAGAAATCAGTTAACCATAAATAAAAATGTTTATTTTTATATTTCAATTTTCAGTTCAAGGGTCTGTAAGTCTATATTTGTGCCTGTTTTTGGTTTTGCTGAGGGGGAGTAGAGGTGGACAGCTGTTATGGGTCTTCCTATCAAGTGACAACTTCTCACTTTCTATCTTCTTTAAACTTAATTAATATAGCTGAAGATGCTGTTGGCCATATTTTCTTTGACCAAGACTGACCTGATAAGAGTTTACTAGTTCAAGATTGCTTCTTCTATGTAGACAGTTCTGCAAATGTACTGAGTGTTCCTAAAGCCTGCAGGGCTTTCTGTAAGGTGTAGTAGCACGCAGCAGTCTGACAAGGAAAGAGCACAAGCCAGGACAGAGTTTTGTGAACACAGACAGAAACAAGAATGGCAGCCGCAGCAGCAGCAGGGCAATCAGCTGCCAAGTCAGCCGATATTCTGGGGAAAGGCAAAAACTGCAAATACCAGCTCAACTGCAAACCTCAGAGAATGCTGGCTAACAGATGCAAACACTCCGAATCAGGAGGAAAGGGAAGATAGGCTAGATGACACAGTTCTCAGCTCCTTTTGTTTTTCTTAAAAAGACAATAAAATCTTGAAGTTGTGTTCATTTTGTCACCTTATTTGGTGGTAACTAGTCTTTGGGAAGGGTATAAACTAAAGCTATCAGGAAAACTTACCATGGGAAACTTGTGTTTGAAAACAAGCACAACTAGAATGCCCAACACTTTCATAAAACTGGTTTCTTTAGTTGGATCAGAAGAGGCAGTGAGAGGATATTTAAATCATTCTGTTTCCTGGAACCCTATCGATGACCCACACCCCCTAGGCCAATCCTTTGCCTTTTAAAGACAGGGCCTCACTTGCCCAGACTAGTCTTGAACTTGAAACGCTACTACTGCTTCTGCCTCCAGAGGACTGGCAATACAAGCATGTGCTAAGCAGGCTTTTTCATATGGGGCTAGGACTTGAACTCAGGTGTTCTGAGCTATCTCTCCAGCTCCAAAATTATTCTAAGCCAAAGGAGTTATCTATTTTTGTTTAAGATTCTCCATTAGGAAAATTGTTTTTATTTAAATAGTCAAGTTTAATAAAGAGTTTATCATCAGGTTTATTTAAGAAACTGTTTCACAGTCTTAAACAATTTTGTCTTTTATGACCTGTGTTTAAAAGAAGAGAGCCCAGCCAGTCCTTTAATCCTAACAACTTGGAAGGCAGAGGCAGTCAGATCTCTCATCTCTACCTTTGAGGCCAGACTAGAGGACAGAATGAGTTTCAGGACAGTCAGGGCTAAGTAGAGAAACCCTGTCTCAAAAAATAAAAAACAGAACAACAACAAAAGAGCCCAAGTAATCAAAGGCCATGTTGTTAAAACTGAATGCGAATAGCTCATGTAAGTATGTTTATACTTAACAGAAATGATATTAAAATACTCATCAAACATGTGCAATTAAATTGCTGTTTTAAAACTTTTTAAAAAAGATTTATTTTATGTATATGAGTACACTGTAGGTGTGTTCAGACAGACCAGATGAGGGATTCCATTACAGATGATTGTGAGCCACCATATGGTTGCTGGGAATTGAACTCAGGACCTCTGGAAGAGCAGCCAGAGCTCTTAACCACTGAACCATCTCTCCAGCTCCCTAAATTGCTATTTTAGGGTCTTAGCATTTGGTTCCCGGTACCGCTATCTGGATTCACACAACCACCTATAATTACAGATCCAGGAGATCCAACACCAGTGATCTATGTGTATACTCACATACATTTGCACACATATACACAATTAAAAATAAATATTAAAAACATAAATTATGGGGCTGCAATTTAGGTATTACTACACTGGTTTTGTTTTATACATATTATATTTAATTAACAGGAATTTGGAATTACTCAGTTTCCATCATTTAAATACTATGTGATCACAGATAAATAACTTTGACTCTCTAAGGTTTATTTTTTATATGAAATATCTAATTATTTAAATTATATGTAGCTATCATGAGAGTTTTGAAAAGTTTAATTAATTTTTTTAAAGTACTCTGAATTGTCAGGATAAAAAGACTTCATGAAAAGCAGCTGTAATTTTGCGCAATACATATTTATAATTGTTAACACATGCCAGAACACTCGTTCTGGGGTCTTCCCTACACAAGCCGACCTAGACCTGGCTGACATCCTTCTCTGTTTGTTTTTCTTTGCAACAAAGTCTTGCTTTGAAGCCATGGTGCTGAACTCACTGTGTAGCACAAGTCTGGCTTCACATGGCAATCCTCCTGCCTCAGGGTTTATGGTATGGTGTCTTTAAAAACCCAGTTTTTAAAATCTGTTCTTTCTCCTCAACATAAAAAATATTTTAGTAGGAACTGGAGAGATGGCTCAGCGGTTATGAGCACTGACTGCTCTTCCAGAGGTCTTGAGTTCAATTCTCAGCAACCACATGGTGGCTCACAACCATCTGTAATGGGATCTGATGTTTTCTTCTGGTGTGTCTGAAGATAGCTACGGTGGACTCAATAAATAATAAATCTTAATTTTTTTTTTTTTTAGTAAAGAGGCCTAGAGTCATAGCTCAGTGGTAGATTGCCTACCCAGTATGCACACAATCTTAGATCAAGTCCCTAGAATTTAAAAGCATTTTATTTTATAAAGAACTACTCACTACTTCTTCACACATTCTAAAAGTATTTAGACCATTCTAACAAATACTATTATATAGTACTAAAAAATAGTCTGTTTTCTCTCTAATATAAAATATTTTATTATAAAGTTATTGCTACCTCATACATTCAGAATGTTCAACTTTTCTTATAACATTTATATTATAATGAGTGATTTTAATAGTCTTCTGAATCAGTTTTCTTTCCCACTTAACAGGTTTTAGAAATCAATGCCTACATATTTAAAAAACTTTTTCCAAAGCACCAATAACTTAAAATTTAACTTGTTATTTAAAATGTTTACATGAAATAGTATCTTGAACTGAAGCTATTTTAGTAATAAATATTTTACCGTCATATACATACTAGTACACAGGCCATGCTATGAGATAATTACCACTTAAGTTTCCATGAGCAACCAAAATACAAATGTCAACACAATGCTGAGTGTGATGAGACCAGCGACACAGGCCAAGACTGCTCTTTGGTAATCCAGACATCAGAAGTAGCATGTGCTGACAGAACAGACCATGCAGGTTGGAATTAGACATGTGCAGTCTCCTTACAGAGGGTGACGACATGGAACAGCTTCTCCTTCAAGACCGTCACACCCTCCCATCAGATGTTTTTGGATTATACATCAAGTCAATATTGAAGTGGCTTAACCACATCAAAGCTATTATTAAAATTAGGGTTAGAAACAGATCTTGAATTTCCAAATTCTATCCTTTATAGAACATACAATAAATTTCAGGGCATACTTGCTAATGTTTTGCTTCAGCACTGAGATCAACAGTGACCCAGAGTGTTTCTTCTTGCTTTCTTCTCTGAGGCTTAACCATTCTTTTTGCTCAAACTTTAGTACCATATCCACAATTTGATTCATTCAAAATTTCAATAAATGTTATTAAGTCAGAATTTCTAAAACCTTATTTATCTACACCATTTTCAATTATAATATGCTCTTCATTTATTGAGGCAGGGCCGCATGCAGTTCAGACTTGAGTACTCCTGAGTGCTGGCATTAGACCTGCGCCATATGCTCGGTTTACTTGGTGCTGGGGACCAAACCCACACAGCTTCCTGGACACTAGACAAACGCTTTACTGAACTACATCCCAAGCCTATAATATGCTGTTTTAAAGGTTTCCTCTTTATATTTATGGTCATGTGTTACATAATGATATTTCCTAGCAGGCTCCATACGTCACAGTGGTCTCATAAGATTAAATTGCCTACAAGTTCAATAAATAATGTTTGCACAACAATAAAACTGCCTTGTACTTCTCAGCACGTAGCCCTACCATGAAGCCACATGACTGCACTGATCAGTTCCTCAGTGCACTGCAGAAGCCAATGGTGCTGGGACATTTACTTATATGCATCCCAATGCGAAAAAACAAATGTAAAGAACATTACATTTTTCTAAAATATTGAAGATGTCAATATTTTAATAAAACTGTAATAGACTTCTAATTGTTCTTTTGAGTGTGAAGTAGATAACTTTAATCCTAGCCACCACTAAGTGGAAACCACTTAACTGATTGTAGAAACTGTTCAACCTGCCAATGAAAAGCCTACAGAAGGTGTACATCACAGTCATGGAGCAAAGAACAGAGCAGACCATACACAAAGTTCCAAAAGTCTGTGTCTTACCAATCACATTAAAGGGACAATTCATTACAAGCTTAAAACTCATTTAACGTGGGTGGAGAGAGGGCTCAGTGGTTAAGAGCACACATTGGTCTAGAGGATCTGAGCTGGGGTCTGAGCTCCGGGATCTGGATCCCCTCGACTGGACTCCATGGCACTAGCTCAGTGCACGTGCCCCACACAGACATATCCATACGCGCTTACTTAACAATAAGAACTCTAGGGCTAGCGAGGTTCCTCAGTGGGCAATCCTGACAACATGAGTTTAATCCCCAGGACTCACATGGTCAAAGAGAGAACCAACTCCTCAAAGTTGCTCTCTGACTTCCACACATGCACACATAGAATAAAAATAATTTAAAAATTATCTATACTTTTATCTTAGGTAAAGCACAAACATAATGTTAAATAGCCTGCCATGGATTTTAGATAAATATCCTTTTCAATAGCTTTGAGCTCAGTAGTACAATGCCTGCCTAGCATGAATAACAACCTGGATTCAAACCATAGCACCATAAGGAAAAAGAATTTTAAAACCATGATATTTGGTATTAATAGGGTATTTCTAGAATCCAGCCTAAGTAGTTATGATAATATAAATATTACAGAGGAAGTTTTACACATATATTCTAAAAAGTTGCATTGTCTTTTATGTATACTTTTTTTTAAAGATTTATTTATTATATATAAGTACACTGTAGCTGTCTTCAGACACACCAGAAGAGGGCATCAGATCCTGCTACAGATGGTTGTGAACCACCATGTGGTTCCTAGGAATTGAACTCAGGATCTCTGGAAGAGCAGTCAGGACTCTTAACCACTGAGCCATCTCTCCAGTCCATGTATAAGATTTTAAAAATATAATTCTTGTGGGAAGAAAGGGTAGTGGTATGTCTGAAAAAATGAGCAATTATTAAAATATTTAGAATTCTGGCCTCTATTTGCACCTGCACTCACATGTACATAAGGTCCCAAACAATCATGCACATACATAACTTAAAAAATCCTTAAAGAAGTTTTTAAGTGTTATCCTCTTTCCTTCCTTCCTTCCTTCTTTCCTTCCTTGCAAGGTAAGGTCTCGTGTGTCCCATGAACTCACCATGTAGCATAGACCAACCCTGTATTTCTAACTCTTCACTTCCAAGTACTGACATTACAGCTAGGGTTGAGGCATGGATTACCATGGGTCCCAGTTCTGCACTGTCCTGGGAATTAAACCATGCATGCTTCAAGTATGCTAGGTGACCACTCCACCAAAAAACCTATATGCCCAACTCCTTAAGTATTATTTTCTTCCACTTAAATTATTGGAAAAAGTCAAATGTCAATGGCTTGCTATTAAAAGATTCAGCATAAAAATAGTTAAATCATTTTGTATTTTCTTATTAAACTCTAGTATTTATAGATAGTAGCACATTCATTATTTAAATAAAGGTTGGCCATTAAGCTACCTCTCTTCCTAGATTTGTACTGCTATAACAGAATAATATAGACCAATCAATTTATGCATAGTTGACATTTATTCATCACGGTTCTGGAGGCTTGGAAGTTTAAGATCTAGGGGGTTAAAGGTTTGGTATCTGATAGAGGCTATCCTGTTTCCAAGAGGAGCTCTGTGTCCTTCAATAGGGAGGCATGCTATATCTTCTTTGCCTTCTTTAAATGGTATAGTAGAACAGTAAATCAATTCCTTCAAGCCTCCTCTAACCCCTTTCCCCCACCTCCCATGCCTTTTGGTTGTTTTAGGACAGGGTCCTACAATGTAATTCAGGCTGTCTCCAACTGGAAATTTTATTTTATTTTGCTGTAGTTCCTCAGGATGGGACTGCAGGAATATCTTCCAAGTGTTTCATCAGGGCTTCTGACCCTGGCCATGGGAGTGCTGCTCTTATGATTTAATTGCTTTCCAAAGTCTCCAGTTTTTGATATGATTGTATTGTCCATTACAGCTCAACACATACAGGCTGGTGGGATGCCCAGGCAGGTAATGGTGTGTGCCTCCAAGCCTGAGACCCTAAGTTCAATCCTCAGAATCTTCATGGTAGGAGAGACCCCACTTTTGCATGTTATCTCCTGACCACATATACACCCAGTCACACAGATACCATCCATTCACACACAAACACAGGGAAACTACTTTTTTTTTTTTTATAAAGTTTTAACCCACATTTCGCTGTACTTAGGCTATGGCACTTCTCTAACAATAGAGGTACAATTTATAAACAATAGTTAAAGAGAAATTTCACAGCTAGAGAGTTGGCTCAACTGTTAAAAGCATGGGCTGCTCATGGTTCAGTTCTCAGCACCCACGTGGCAGCTCACAACTGCAGGGACAATTTTGGAATATTGTTTCTTTAAAAACAGAATTATTATAGAGAATATGTTTTGTTTTAATCCGGGTATGGGGTATGGGCTGCTTCAGGTTGTTCACAGCAGCCGACTCATGCTCTAGCTGGGGTGTGATTTTTACCAGTTGCACATAGGTCTGCTGTTGTGTGACGGTTGGAATTCTGGGGACTTTTCGGAGGGTAATATACATGCTGGAGCCCCAAGGGGTGGGTTGGTGGTCTCTACGGTGTGTGCAAAGAAGAAACAACAAGAAGAAATTAGGTATCCTGACAGAGAAGCTCAAACTTGTCCCAAAGAACACGATGCCCCGTATCAGCAGTAGTCTAGTGATAGCATCCCCTTTCTCCTCTATTCTTTTCACTCCTATCCAGTGTTTGGGGGTTGAGAGGGTAGAAGAAGGAGCCCAAGACTGGCTACATACAACAGTCTGTGACTTCTGTTCTAGTGGCTCCAACACCCTTACACAGACATACACGCAAGCAAAACATCAATGCACATAAAAAATAAACTAAACCATACTGAATAACTGAAGAAAAATAACAGGCTGATGTCATACTAAATGTATATATAGGAAATTTTAAAAAAGAAATTTCTACTACAGGATTTTTTATACTAATGGACAGGATGAACATTTTCTCAATCTCACACAATAGGGTATTCTAGATTATTTTTAAAGATCTCTAAGTAAAATTTATATTAAATTTCTACATATTATTTAGTTTTAATAGTTAAAGATGATCTACTAATTGCACTATGTAGTTACTAATTTATGGCACTTTGGTTGACCTTAAGGCCTTTCATATGCTAGGCAATATTCTCTCAGTAAACAATTCCCCAGTTCCTTAAGATCCATGGTTAAACTTTGTCCTGTTAAAACCCTATCTTTATCTCTTTTATGACTACACGGCTATGCAGAGACCAGCAGAAGGACACACAGTAGTTTCTCAGTGTAACTGCAGAGCATGCTGGTAGAGTAGGAGAGGCAGGAGGGCAGATTATAAAGAAGGTAGAGAGGGAGGAAAGAAGAGAGACACCCCCTAAGCCTATATTAAAATAGCTAGGATATGAAACATAATTACGAATACTTTAAAATGTATCTATATACAAATATGCATGAATGTCTTAGTTTATTTTCATAGTACCATGACAAACACTGTAACAAACACAGTGTTGTCTCAGGTACTCTACAGAGAAAGGGCTCTTCCTTCTGGCTCAGTTACAGGTTACATCCCATCATAGCAGGGAAGTCCCAGCGACAGGAGCTGGAGAGAAGAGGTCCCATGTCATCCACAGTCGAGAGTAGACAGCAAAGACCAATAGACACATGCTGCAGCTCATCCAATTCTCTTTTTCATCCAACCCAAAGCTCAGCCCAGGACATGGTGCTGCCCTCATTTAGTGTGGGTTTTCCAATGCCACTGAACTCAATAAAGTTCTTCACAGGCCAACGTAATCTACACAACCCCGACATGTCATTCCCAGGTCATTCTAGCCGGTATCAAGTTGATAATTAAACCTAACTACTGTACATACATACATATATATACGTACGTCTATATAGTACTCAAGTAAAAAGAAGGGGGATGCAACCAAACTTCTCAGAAGAGTACCCACAGAATCTCTACCCGGAGTTGCTTCTGCTTCCAGCCTCTTGAAATATAAACAGGCGATGGAGGACAAATGTGGTTATTATCACAGTGAAAAGTTTGTATGTGTGTGTGTTATGTGTGTGCATGTATGTGTATGTATGTACTTGTCTAGACTGTATTACAGGCATAGTGATTATTTAATCTGGTTTTGTGGTTCCCTCTAGAAGTTTGCAGGTTTTCTGTAAAGAACCTGTGATGGTTAACTTGGTGTTCTTTTGAATGACCTAGGAGACAGCCAGCCCTCTGGGTGTACCTAAAAGGCATTTCCAGATAGGTTTAACTGAGGACCCATCCTGAATGGAGCTATCTATAATCATTGTAAGGCTGGGGACTCCAACTACTGAAAGGGACTGAGTGGAGCACCATTTTTTCTTTCTGCTTCCTGACTACAGACACACTGTGACCAGCCTCCTCACTGAACTGACACCATGTCTTCCCTGCCATGATAAAGTACCACTGCGAACTGTGACACAAATTATAGTCTAGGGCTTCCACTGCTATGGCAAAACACCATGACCAAAAGGAACCCGAGAAAGACATTTTGCTTATGGTTCCGCATTACAATCCATCACTGAGAAGTCACGGTTGGAGGCTGAAACCGATGCCGAGGCCACGGAGGAACACTGCTTACTTGCTTGCTCCTCCTGCCTTCTTACAACACCCAGGGCGCCAGTCCAGGGATGGCACCACTTACACCGAGCTGGGTCTTTCTATGTCAATCACTGATCAAGAAAATGTACCACAGGTCTACCTGATAGGGGGCACTTTGTCAATTGAGATTCCCTCTTCTAAAATAACCCCAGTTTCTGCTACATTGACATAAAACCTGTCAGCCAGCACAGACCCTTTTTTCCAGAAGTTACTTCTGTTAGGCATTTTGTCGCCCACAACAAGAAAAGTTATGAATACAGGACCATAGTGAGTATTGTCTCAGGTACTCAGTTCTGCTTCTGTACGAGGAAAATAATCACACACACATGATGCTAAATTTACCATGTTAAGACTTCAGTACCCAGTTCTGCAATCAACTTGTCTGGTAGATGCTGTGCAGGAAGTCTGTGGTTGTGGATCACACCTACAACCTGCTAACTGTAAGTGAAGGCGATTACTCTCCACCATGTAGATGAGCCTCATCCAATCAGCTTCAAAAGAACTGAGGTTTCCCAGGAAAGAGGAAATTCTCCCTCAAGACTGTCAAAGACTACTGAATCTACATGCCAGGCTGCCTTATAAATTTCAAACTTGTCAGCCACCACAATCGTATTAGCCAACCCTTAAAGTAAATCTTCTGTTAAGTGACAGACAATGTGTGGTATACGACTGCCCATGCTTCTCTGGAGAACCTTGACTAATACATAGACAATACATAAAATAATGGGCATGACTGTTCCATTAAAAGTATTTACAGTAACAGCTGGTGGGTGAGATTTAGCCCAAGTTCTCCAAACCCTAGTTGTATCATAAGAGATAGATGCTTTCACTAAACACATTTTAATTTTTTAAGATTTGAATATTTAATTAGATGTGTATGTGTGTCAGCATGAGGGTTTGTGCAAGTGAATGCAGTGCCCCTGAAGCTTGCAGAGGGAATGGGATGCACTGCAGCTGGAGTTATAGGCAGTCGTAGAGATGCTGTATGTGGATGCTGGGAACTCCAAGTGCTCTTAACCACTCCAGCCCCACACTCTAGGTTTTAAGCAGTGTAAAAGGAAACTGTGCCCCATGGATTGGAAATCATCTTTGCTAGGACAGATTCTGGAACAAGTGAGAGTGACTAGCTTCTAGGAATGAGACCTATACTGAAGTCGCAGTGAGCAGTTTCTCAGGGTTGCAGGTTGCCACTGTTTTCACATGTTCTTATATTTTTCAATATTACCTTTGGAGAGCAAATTTTTTGCTGCCAAAAAAAGCAGAAGTCAATTAAAGGAATGTTTTTAGATATTCATTTATTAAAATTTGCACTTTTCAATAAAAATTGTTGAGGAAAATTAAAAATTTATGAAACCATTAAATACAAAGGTTACAATTTTTGGCACAAAAGGAATCTTTTTTATCAAAAATGTACAGCACAGGACTTTCACGTAACATTTATTACAAATAGGGATCCTTAATCTAGAAAATGGGACCTACCTATATGTTTATTTTTATTATTTTTTGTTTATTTGAGTCAGAGTTTCATAGCCCAGGCTGGCTTGGAACTCTGTAGCCCAGGCTGGCCTTGAACTTGTGATCCTCCTGCCTCCGCCTCCTGAGTTCGATTGCTGGGATTACAGGTGTGCGCCACCATGCCAGGCGCTACCTATAAATTTAAATAGTAGATTGTCAAGTTAGTTGATGACCCCAGATTCCCTTCTCTAGCCTAGGGATTAATAAGATTTTCAGCTTAGAAGAAAATGATATCCCAAAAAGGTTCTGTAAATACTCGTCTCATAGTGGAGAAACCTGGTTGTCAGAAGATTAAGATAACCTACAATTGAAAATGATCAATTTGAAAAAAGCTAACATCACCCTATCTTCTCAACAGTAAAGAATGCAGAGAGGAGCTCGAAGAAAGTTATAAGGTATAAGGATGAAAAGAGGAAGACAGGCCACTTGAAATGTCGTTTCTGAAGAGAATTCTAAGTAATCCAGCAGATTAAACCACAGTACAACGATGCTCAAGCCCAAGATCAGGGCTGTGTGACCACAGCGAGATGACACACACGTTCACATGGCAGAGGGATGAAGTGGATAAAGGCCACTAGGACACTGTCTTGGAGAAATAAAGAAATGGAAACTAATAAAATGGTGTTGGCAAGAGGTCAACAGACACTTGAATTCAGAAAGGAGCCACAGTTGTAAGGACAGATCACCAAGGGAAGAGAGAATGCCGCCAACCAAAGGGACTGGGTCTAGCTTGCTCAGAGGAATTCCGATTTCACATGCTTGCTATCAGATTATTTGTTCTGATTATTGTTTTGGAAAATAAAATCACTATTTTACCTACTTATATCCATAACTCCTAGTAAAATATAAAATGTCTTTAACACAACAAAATTTCAATAATTTGTTGACAATGATTACTTAAAAATTCACAGCAGAGAGTAAATCTAAATCTCAATCTCTCAATCTCTCTCTCTCTCTCTCTCTCTCTCTCTCTCTCTCTCACACACACACACACACACACACACACACACACACACCCCTAACCATTCTCAAAGGAAAAACATGTGTCCGTGTTTTCTAGCTGTTACCTAACATTAACTAACAATCAGACTGGAGCCTGAGAGGTGGCTGAACACATAAAGGAGCTGCAAAGCTGACGGCTGAGTTTGATCCCCAGGACTCACACGGCAGGAGAGATCCCATTCCTATGAATTGCCCTCTGACCCTAGTGGCAAGCACCCCGCCCCCCCCCAGATAAATAAAGAACAGGTTTTTTTTGTTTTTGTTTTGGTTTTTGGTTTTTTTTTTGGTTCTTTTTTTCGGAGCTGGGGACCGAACCCAGGGCCTTGCGCTTCCTAGGCAAGCGCTCTCCACTGAGCTAAATCCCCAACCCCTAAAGAACAGTTTTTAAACAGTTAACACCTGGAAGCTCTGTGAACTAGGAGGCTGGCACCACACTCACCTCTCATAGCATCCTCAGTACTGAGAGGAGATGAAACTGTAATCTGCCAAAACCGGCACCGTCCTTGTCAGATTTAGGGGTTCTGTAGAGAAGTTCCCACTACCACGTTTATCTACGTGCAGTCGTTACTCTTAACACAAAATAAACTCAGAAAGATCTACACAATGTTAAGTTCCAGAAAGACCAAGTGGTGGTTTAGACACATAACTTAACAATTATGGAATGCTTGCTATGTTCTAAGAACTGACAGATCACCTCATTTAATCCTTTCAACACCACCATGAAGTTTAGGCAGCATCATGGATTAGGGTTCCCTAATCCACAGGAAGAAGCCTGGGTTAAGGAATTCCTAGCAACATTAAAGAACTGCTGAAGATAAAGGTAATCAGACCAAGTGCTGTGATTTGAACCCATGACTTCTGATTCTTAAGGGTGTTATACGGCTAAACAGTAGAGCATTTAAAAGGACAAATTAAATCTCAATAGTAATTAATCTGTACTTAATTTTATCCTTTACCAGACATGTTGTCTACACTGATGACACCTGGATGTCAACTTTAACAAAATTACAAAACAAATGAAAAACCCAAACCCCGAAGTTTGTACTAAAATTTATTATAGTGATGAATGAAGATAAATGAGACAGATGATTACTGACTGCTACTCCACTTTGATCCCATAAACGTATGGCATTTCACTCAGTGTAATTATTTGGATCCAAGGGATTCTTCAAACAAACAAACATAAAACTCTAAATCAAATAGGTCACTTAAAAACCCAAGTGCCTTCCCTGTGCTTCCAAGTTTCAGTAAGAACTTACCGTTAAACAACTTGTGTTTGGTCCATCATTGAAACTCCACATAATCTGTGCCTTTCCCATACTCTTTTGCATTTCTTAGTGCTCATTTACATCTTAGTTTACCACATTTACCGAGGTTTTGAAAGTTTCTTCTCGTATTCACCAGACTACGTCACAGATTCCCTCGCTCTTTCTAAATAAGTGAATGTCTGCTGCAAAACCTGTAGCTGCGCTCTCAGAGCTTAAAAGCCCGATCTCGAGATTCAGAAGTGATCGTCAAAATACCCCATCACTACAACTTATTTACTCCAAGGAAACTGCCAGCAGGGTGTAGGAATCAATCAGAAATGCTGTAGGTGGAGGGAGAGCTGTCAAATCCTACAAGGTTGGGCAGGGAGGACGCGCCAGGGAGGCTCGAGGGGAGGTGGGAGAAGGCAGCGTTGGGCTCCATTCCGTAAACAGTCACTGCGCCACTTGCCAAGCGCAGAGAAAACAAAATCCACCCACGCAACCAGCCGGGCGGGACCCGGAGCGGCGGGCCTTGCAGGGGCCCGCGGCAGGCGCGGGAGCGAGGCGGGCGCCGAGTCTCTCGCACTCCGGGCGGCGACCGGTCCGCCGGGCCTCCCGCGCCGCTCCCGGCGCCCGCACGCCCGCACGTCGCCGACCAGCTGCGGCCGCTTACCGTGGCGCCTCGCAGCTTCCCCCGAGGCGGCCCTCAACGGCTGCCGCAGTCAGAGCACCACCCCGCGGCGGGGCACGTCTAGCCCGCCCGCAGCTCCCGGCTCCCCCGCAGCGCCGCCGCTCTCGCGAGAAGCTGGCGAGAACGCGCCGGGGCGGGGGAGGAGGAAGGGCGGGGCTGCCAACGGCGGCGGCCACTTCTGCGCCGCATCCGGAGGGGCGGCCGCCATTGTGCTTCGTCGCTGACTTCTCTGCTCGTAGCCCGAGGACCGAGCCCAGCGAGGAAGGGGGCGGCGGTGTGGCTGCGGCGAGCGCGACACTCCCTGCGGAGTGCCAAGTGGAAGAGGGTAAAGAGCGGCGGCGGCGGCGACGGCGGTGGTGGGGGAGGGGAGCACTGGAGTGCGGGCTTCCCCCCTCCCCCACCCCGGGACCCCGGGGGCTGGGAGGGCGGATGGTGCGTGGCCCTCGGGGGACCCGCGACGGCCTGGGACGACGGGCGGCGGTAGTGTGGGGTCGGCCCACCCGGGATTTCGGTTTCCCAGCCCCTCAGAGTCGGTGAAGGTAGGCCTCTCCGTGGCCCCGCACCGTGAGTGGCGTGACACTGGCATGAAGGCAAAATAGGATGGCTCTTCTAATTCAGACCCGGGCGAGAGGGAGTAAGGGAGCGACTCTGGACACGCAAGGTGGGAGTAGTAAAATGCTCCCTCACCTTGAAGAAACTGCGTAGTGAAGAGCACACACAGACACACACACACACACACACACACACACACACACACACACACACACACACACACACACCCGAAACCACTACAATGAGTACCCTCCTTCCTCGCCACAAAAGTAGATGTGGGTGGAAATCCGTGTGGGTCATAAACACAACGTCACCACCAGTGTGAAAGCAGTTTAAAGAGCGGCCCTTGGGTCACTCACGGTTCTGTAGTTTTTATTGTTTTAAATGCCCTTGTTTTCTTACTCCCTTCTACAACCTTTTTGTGTTGAGAGCGAAGGGGTGAGTCTTGAGGTACCGTCCTGATTTACAGATTAAACAATAGTTGTACCACTGGAAAGGTAGATTCCGTGTAGTCTCACTAGAGAACCAGAAATGGGGTCAATATCTTCTTTGAGGAGCTCCACTGTGTGGGGAAGCAGCAGTTGTGCTGTAGTGGTGAGGCAGTAGCAATGGAATCAGAAACTCTGGGCATCGCTAATGCCATAGTTATTTAACCTCCGAAGATTTCCTAGTTGAGATGAGTTCCCCAACTCCCGGAATGCGTTTTTAATGAGATAGTGTGGGAAACAGTCAGCAGGTACACTCCAGGGCATAAAACTTGTACTGTGGATTTTTAGTGACTACAAACAAAAGGAATTTACCACCAGTTTATTACCAGGCATTCGGGTCTGGAAACAACTTAAACTTGGACTTTGTGAGTTGTGTCCGCATAGCCTCATGTATATGTGGGTTGGTTAGAGAGCTCTTACCTTGTATTTCATGCTGGCACTGAACTCATGATGTTATCCAGACTGACCTCTAACTTAGATACTCTTGCCTAAGCCGTCTGAGCTCTGGCATTGCTGGAGTGTGCCACCAGATCCAACAAATCCACACAGCTCTAGTTTTGCCCTCAATGTTTGCTACACCATCCACCTCACCTCCCCCATGCCCAAAGAGTTTTTTTCTTCATTCTTGACAGTTCCATATATGTATATGATGAAACTGAGTTTCATCATACCATATTTCCTCATTACCATATTTTCAGTCACAGATGTCTTATGACCTCACCCCAGGTCCGGTGTCTTGAATGGAGAGGATTACTTTCCTACATAACTTTAGATTTTTCTGTGTTCTCCATGAAGGTTTTGGATAATCAACTTGGACATAAGCATTTAAGCAGACAAATGTTCTTAGTTCCATATCCACCTCACACATCTCTGTCATCTGTTATAGCCACATTTTAATATATTTTAGCCAAGTAATCATACAGTGGAAAATTTATCAAGTAATATAAAGTATCATTTGGTTACCAGGTTAGAGCCTCCCTTTGCAAGAATGAGCTTGACGCAACATCTTCCTTCTACAACTCACAGTTTAGTCATCAGACCAACGTGTAAACAAGTGCTGTTACTGCCTTACTGTAAATACTGTACAGACGGACTGTGGGCTGTAAAGTAGGCTTAGGCTTGGAAAACTAAAGGGAGTGCTCGGACAAAGCTAGGCCTTGGCTAAGGACCTGCAGTGTTAGTGTGCTCAATTGTAGGAGGTGACAGGGCTTCCCACGGTGGGAAGGTAATGAAGGAAGGTAAGAGCTTAGCACGGAAGACTCTCAGTAGTACATTAGAAAGTTTAGTATCCTGTGCCATGAGATGGTGACAGAGCAATTGTACCCAAGTAAAATTATCTCTAGATCATCTGCTGACACAGTCTTCTGTGTGTGTATGTGTAAAAAACCTGGGAATGCTTAAGTAGAGTGTATAAGCCACACCTGTAAGCAACAATTAAGTCATGAGCTAGTAAACTATTAGATCAACAAATCAGATCACAACTTAAAAATGAATGAGTTTCTACTAAAGCTCTTAGATCACTAAAAAGGAAATATTGTCTGAGGTAATTCATCAATTTTTTTAATGTTTTTGCAAAAATTATATATTAGTAAAGTTGCTGGGAGTGAATCCAAAAGAACTAAGCAGAGATGGTAAAAATGCTTTATAATTTGAGAGTTGACTGAGATTTGATGTTTGTTATTTTTAATTTTCTACACTAACATGAACTTAATGTGGTCCAAGCTGGTTTTACCTGTTGTCAAGTGTATGTCCTCTGACTACTGGTTAGACTAGATAAGCTTGAACAGCGGGTTTTAAAGTCACCTACTCCCCTGCACCCGAGTTTTGCCCACAGCTGTAAAGAGGCTAGACTCGTAAAAGCTAGGAATCATGTATTTCTGACTTCGCAGGAAGGGCTCTAAAATGGTTTACAGGTGCTGAATGAAGATTGAATTGTGACACCTAAATGGTAAATTCACTTCAAAAAGAATAGGTTATCTTTAAGAGCTGTGAGCTGATACACAATACCAGATTTTCCAATGAAGATGCTAAGTTTTGGCCTGTTAAAACTAGTTTAAAACTGCCTGAGAATATCAGGAGTACTCTAAGTATGTGGTAGCTCAGGATCAGAGATTTTTTCTAAATGCCCCAGGAGTTTTGTCTCATTTGGCCACAGTTAGCTTCCCTGCCTCATAGTGTATGTTGGTTGGTATTTGGATCTTGATATTCCATGTGATCCTTTATGGTATGGTGTTTCAGAGTAGCATTTGAGGAGTGGAAATGGAGGCTGCAAGGCCTCTTGTGTTTTCACATGCACAGCATCATCTGCAGTGCACATTTACAGTTAAGTGGTAGGAAGTAAGAGTTGGCCATATCCTCTCTAGACCACTGCAAAGGCGCGTTCACACTGAGGTACAGTGCCTGTGTCTTAGGATTTGCCACATCATTTTAAGAATGAACATTCCTTAAAATGCCATGATTGCAGTTACTTTAGAATAATATAAGAAATGGTAAGGAGATAAATCTGATTAATGATAATTTGTTTAACATTGCTGACTGGTATGTGGAAGTTAATTTTTCCTACTTTTTTTGTATGTATAAGAATTTAATGGGAAATTTAAGTCCTATACATCAGGTGACCTAAGCTCTATTTTGTGATCCTGACCTCATCTTACTCTTTATAAGCACAGTACTTTTTGGTATTTACTTTGTAGATGCTAAGGTTACAAACATCGATTTATATTTTGTGTGTGTTGTATATACATATGTATACAGATTTTCAAGCCCATCTGTTTGTGTGTGGAAGCCAGAGGTCAGTGTCTGGTATCTGACTGACTGTACCACCCTCCGCCTTGTTTTTTGAGATAAAGTCTTCACAGTCTCAAAATGCACCTGGAACTCACTGGTCACGGGATGGACTGATGAGCTAGCCCTTGGCATCATCCTGTCTTAGTTTCACAGAACAGATGTGCAGTAACATCACTTACTTTTTTATGTGGGTGCTCAAGATTCAAACTCAGGTCTTCTTTCATGAGCAGAAAATGTTTTACACAATGAGCAATTTCCCCCTCCTTATTTATTTTTTTGACACAGGGTTTCTAGCCCAATCTGGCCTTACACATGTGAGAATTGTCCTTGGCTTTTTAATACACATGCCTCTACTAGGCACTGAAGATTATAAGCTACAATGTCAACCACTCATTTCATGTATTTCTACACCCTAGATAAGTATTCTGCCACTGAGCTATAGCCCTAGCCTTAATATCCCTTTTTTTGAAAAAGATTTATTCATTTATATGCATGGCTGTATAAATGTGCACCATGTGTGTAGGAGTCCAACGAGGTCAAAAGGGTGCATCCCATCTCCTGGACCTGGAGTAAGTCAGATGACTGAGCTGTCATGTAGGTGATACGAACCAAACCCAGTTCTCTGCCAAGAGCAGTAAGCGCCCTAACTGAGGAGATAGTATTACGATGACTAAATCTGTAGAAGTTTCTTTGCAGAGAATGGATTGTCTACAGACCTGAGTGATTCTTAAAGTCTTTTAGTATATGATAAAGGCAAATTTCAAATAATAAGAAAGCTAGGCTGGAGAGATGGTTCAGCAGTTAAGAACACTGCCTCTTTTCCAGAGGTTCTGAGTTCAATTCCCAGCAACCACATGGTGGCTCACAACCATCTGTAAGGGGATCCGATCGATGCCCTCCTCTGCTGTGTCTGAAGATGGCGTCAGCGTACTCACATACACAAAATGAAAGCATAGAAGAAGGCCAATACACTTCGTGAGCTATTTATGTGAAATTCCTGACTGTTGGTATTGTTTCATAGAAGCTAGTATTCAGTGTGCGCCGTGTCAGTGAGTCTCACGGTACACTTTTGAAAGCAGTATCACCATTTGTAGGTGAAGAACTTTTAAGTGTTAGAGATTAAATACAGAAGCGTACCACACATAGAGATTTCAAAGCTTACATTGTACCATTTTTCTACAAATTATTTGAATTTGGCCTGTGCTAAAAATTAGGTAGTGGTCAGTTTATTTCCTACAAAACTTAAGTATCTTGGTTTGGAAAAGTGGTAAATGAGTGTTACTAATAAATGTCTTAAGTTTGTATTAATAAGTGCTTTAACATACAGGACAAGACTGACGTTAGGAGACAGTATCAGCTGGTATGGATGGATAGGTTGAATCTTTCTGTTAGCCTAGGATTATGGTTTGTGTCCACCATGTTACTGTATGACTTGACACACCTGAATGAAACTATTAGGACATTATTAGGACATAGTAATCTGCAGAGAAATAGAGGAAGCAGGGTCAACACTTGAGGTCAGGCTTAGTGTGGCTCATTAGTCCAACTAGAGGCTGAGGCAGAAAGAGCCCAGCTGCAGAGCCACTCTGGGCAGCCTCATGAGACCTGTGCCAGAGCAGTAGGGTTTTTGTTTTTTTACACAGTCTCCATGTACAGCTCTGGCTGGCGTTTAGCTATCTACATCTACTGCTTTGAACTTGAACTCAGAAATGAGCCAGCCTTTGTCTCCTGAGTACTGGGATAAAGGTATGTGCCACCTATGCTTGACTCAAATAAATTGTTAAAAAATTACAGTTTAAGGCTGTATCCCAGTGGTACAGTGTTTGCCTAGCATTGTGAGGATCCAAGTTCAGTCCCCAGTACTGCAAAAAAGAAAGAAAAACAACTACTTTTGAGTATTTGAGTACTGATATTTCCCTGCTTTGTAAATTCACAGCTTTCCAAATACGGTTAAGTGAAAATCCAAGTTTTACACTGATAGGCAACTTGTGGTAGGTTCAAACAAAATGGTCTCCATAAGCAGGTAACAGAATTTCTTCTGGAAGTTCACGTGTTTCCCGTTACCTTTTTTTTCTTTTTTTAAATTGTGTCTGTGTGTCTCTGGAGAGACCAGAAGAGAGGGTCAGGTTTCTTGGAGCTGGAGTTAGGGCGTTTGTGAGTCACCTTCCAATGGTGTGAGTTTCTGAATTCCAGTCTTCAGCAGCAAGTCCTCTTAACTGCTGAGCCAGCTCCCTGTCTCCTGTTTTTTTGGTTTTTGATAGAAAGAAGATCTTGCCATGTTACCAGTGCACTCATAATCTTCCTGCTTTAAGCCTGAGTGTGGGGATTGTAGGCATGCGTTATCATTCAAGGCTTCAGTTATACCCCGGAGTTTACTATTAGAGATAAATTGGAAGAGTGGTGCTAAGGCTGACCAAGTAGAAGGTATAGATAGTACAGGCAGAAAGCAAAGGGTTGGGATGGTATGCATCTGACAGTAAAAATGGACGTGATTGAGAATGAGCCTGCTCTGCCCTACTGTCCTCATTCTACTCATTTATTTGTTTATGTTTGAGACATGGCCTCTGGAACTCACTATGTAGATAAGCCTGGCCTCAAATGTGCCTCTTGCATGTGCCTCTAAGTGCTGGGATTAAAGGCCTGCCGCTGTTAGTTTTATTCAATTAAAGAATTACATCTTTAAAATTTTATTTTATGTGCCTGTTTGTATGTGGGTACCCGTGTAGAAGAGACAGCTTTGAAAGTCATCAGGGGGTTTCTATGGAACAAACTCAGGATCTTGAGGCTTGTCAGCAAGTACTTTTACCCAGTAAGTCGTTTCGTAGGTGCTGCCACACAGCTTCCACCTACTGTTGTGTTTGTGCACATAATGTTGATTGCCTGTGTAGGCCAGAAAGGGGTGCCAGGCCCTGCCCCCCAGTACAGACGCTGGGAAGCTGTGTTTTAACTGTTGAGCATCTGTTTCTCTGCCCCCATTCTTTAAAACATCCTACTTTGTACTTTCTTGCTCCTTCTTCTAAATCTCCTGGAATAAAAAGGAAAACATCAAGATTCATTAGTTTATTAGCATTACTGAGTAATTCATGTCCCTCTCCGTCTAGTTTTTTTTTTAGGTTGTTTTCTTCTTTGAAAGTTAAGTACTAAATCTGCCATCCATTTCACTTCTTCTCTTTTTGGGTCCTCAACACTGTCTTGGAGTCAGATTCTCTTCCCATATCCTGATTGGTTGCCTAGCTAGCTTGGGGGACTTCTGATTGTTATTAACTGAGCTTGTTGGAAAATATTGAGGTGCTTCTCAACATTTTAGCATTGACTTCCTATCAGTGGGGGTCGGACTTCCACAAAGCAGTGAAACTCACTTTAAAGTTCCTTTTAGTATCACAAAATACCAGGATTATCTACGTGAATTTATTAACGCTAAACAGAAAAGTTTTGTTGGGATACTAATTATTTCATCTCTGAAAGTTGTAGAACAGATTGGAAGGAGAGACTGAAGCTCACATGCTTGAGCAGTGGACACAGAGGAGAGACCTGCTCTCTGCAGTTACCCTGAGGACGCTGCCTGGTTCCTCTTCTGGGCTTTGATTTGCACTCAACCTAACATTCTCTGGCTTTTATTTTAAACACGCTTTAATATCTTTCTGCATGTTTTCCTACTTTTAAGTCATCAAAAAGTCATTTCAAATATTTCTGTGAAGTCGTCTTCATATTTTTTTGGAAACCAGTGTTTCCATAACATTTTTCTTTTTAAATGTTATGGAGGTTTTCTTTTTAAAACTTTATCTTGTGTACATATGAGAGAGACAACCTGTGGGAACCAGTTCCTTCCACCATGTGGATTCTGGGGATTGAACAGTCTTCTCATTGGCCCCATATTTGGAGGGTTTTGTAATCATTATTTTCAGCCTTCTAAGTAGGTGTGGTACTAATCCCAGTTGTATTTGTGTGCTCTATTTCTGCTAGGCTATAAATGCAGTGGATAGTGCTGGTTTAGCTTGTATTTGCCTAGAAGCTCCTCTAGCAGTAGACGGCCACTGCTTTGTCCTTAGTGAGTGTGAGGCTAGAGGGCTGTGTGCTTTCTTCTCAGTAGTATTGTGCTGACCTCAGGGATTTTTGTTTTGTTTTACACTTTGTGTGTGTGGTGCAAATGAGTCACAGCCTGCATATGAAGGTAGGTAACAACTATCAGATGTAGATTTAATTTTCAAATATTAATTCCTGGTGAAAACATGTTTTTAGGCCTTTATTTACATGGACTAAAAGAAGACTTCAAGATTATTTCCATGGGATAGAACATACTTAACCTTGTTGATGAATGTGTGTAAGTGTATAAAGAACCCTTTGAGTAGTATGACAGACCACTAAAAGCATGAACTAATTTTAGGGAGCTCTGAAGGGCTTCCTAAGATTCTCACAATTTATCTATAGCAAGAGGAAGTTAACATCTTAGTAGCTGGAGCAAGCTACTGATAGCTACTGATCTGTCAGAATATTCCAACATGGGAATTTGTACACATAACTCTTGGTGCATTTATCAATCATTACTAAAAATAGCTTTATATCTCAAGATAGATAAATTTTATGTAGCTAGTTATTTTTAGTTTTTGAGATAGGGTCTCATGTAGCTCTGGCTGTCTGGAAACTTACTGTGTAGAGCAGGCTACCTCAAACTAACTCACAGAGATCCTCCTGTCTCTGCCTCTCAAATGCTAGAAGTAAATGTATACACCACCACACCTGGCCTAAAATAAATTTTTTAAAAATGCCTTAAGGGGAAGATACAATAAAGATGTAGATGATTGTTTAAAGAGAGTTTTTACCCAGAATCTTCATCTTGGGAGTTAAGAGTTCAATAAAGTGGCAATCTCTTTCTGCATTCAGAATAATTTGTAGAGATCAGAAAATGTGGTCCCTTATGCCTATCAGTGCCTGCTTGTTTTTGAGGAACAGTAGCACAGACTTTAGTAGACTTTCCATGACTGGGCCTTCTTGTGAGCCTCAAAGTATCATCAGTTCAGTGTGATAAAGGTTACATTAGAGGCACAAGTCCTATATACAGATTTGAGTACACTGTATTCTGATGCTGTTCTTGCCTGTATGTCTTTTCCGAGTTTAACACTTACTTACACAGTTTGTTCTTCATCAGACTGCAACTTCTTAATGTATACTGCTCAACTTACCATTCTCCTTTTTAAAGTTAATGTGCTCAGCACATAGTAAACATTTCATAAAAATATATTAAGTAAATGGATTTTTAAAAACCGCTTTCTCGATCTTTGTTGGGTAGACGTTTTTCAAGGACCACATTTTATTTTATTTTTTGGTATTTTTTGTGGTTTTGACCTACAACTTATGCAACCAATTATATAAGTTTTCACATAATACCTACATTGTCAAAATTCAATCAGTTTATGTAGCAGCATTACCAAAAATAGTTTCATACAGTATCAAATTATATCTCTCGAAGGACTCTGCCTTCTCTCAAGAGGTTTGTTTTGAACAGAAATCCTAAGTTACTTTCTACAAGAACTAGGTATGAATATAGTCACAGTAAATTATGGGAGACAATTAAGCACTGTGCTTTTAAAACAGAAGTAGGAATGGAGAGATGGCTCAGTGGTTAGGAGCACTGACTACTCTTCCAGAGGTCCTGAGTTCAATTCCCAGCAACCACATGGTGGCTCACAACCATCTGTAATGGGATTAGATGTCTCTTCTGATATGTCTGAAGACAGCTACAGTGTACTCACATATAATAGATAAAATAAATCTTAAACAAAAAAACTAGTTGTAGACTTGTATCTTTTAATGAATGCTGTCTTCCAGTTCAAAGTCCTCAACACAGATGCAGTCCTGTTTCATATTTTTCGTAGCTACCTTGAAAAAGTAACACATCTGTTAATATACTCTAGGCTTTTACTTCTTAGTGTTGAAGACTCATAGATAAAACTTATGAATGTCAGTGATCATAAATATTTTTTCTCCAAATATATGTCTTTAAATTTCCTATACAAAGTTTTACTTTGTAGTGAACAATTTTGTATGGACTTAGCAAGTGTTATATAATGTAAATGACAAAGCAGGTAGTAGGCAGGTTTCTGAGTTATGTGACTGTAGCCTTTACTATCAAACAGCTGCAGTTAAAAAGTGTGGGCACTTAGGTGTCCTGGTTGGTGGGTATGGGCATTAGTATTTAATCCCAGCACTCAAGAGGCACAAACAAACAGGGCAGGCTGGTCTACAGAGTGAGTTTTAGGACAGCCAGAACTATATGGGTGTGATGCTTGTCTAGACTTATCTTGGCAGGGTAATCCTAAATTAGGAGTTTACAGATCGTAAACTTAGACTTTTCTAGATAAATGAAATGTGTGCACCTTTCTTAGAAGGAAATCAGTCATTTATCCCACCTTTTACTCCTTATTCTGGTCCTACCCCCCAGGATTCGTTTAACTTCATATTCCTAAAAGATTTTTTCTGGTACTACTTCAGAATGTTTTTCATGCAGGTTTTTTTGGTTGTCATTATCCTTTTTTCTTAAATTCTTCCATATTCTAGCACATTAAAATTCAGTAGCCTGTTAATACTATTATGACTGAATATTAGCAGTCATTCAGGTAGAAGCATACCTCCTTTCCCAGATAATCAGAGTTACCTTTTTAAAAATATTTTAATGTGTATTTTTATACATGGGAGTGCGTGTATATTATAGGTGGAAAAGGAGGGTCAGGAAAGTAAACCTGGGGACAGTTGTCATTGGGAGAGCCTTTTGTGTGCCCGACAGTGAGACTAAGTACTCCACCTAGCTGACCATATCAGAATGATCTAGCAGCTTCAGTCCCCGTCCTTAGAATATTGTAAACAAACAGTAAACCACTTTTATTTTGGGTCCACTTATTTTGGGTTTAGTAAGCTAGGACCTGGAATTAGTGGTATGGTGTTAGATATTTGTTGTAATTGTGTTAGAACATTTGGGTTCCATCTCGAGCTGTGTGGAGAGAGTGTGGGACCTTGGGTAAGTGGAACCTGTGGTAACTAAGCTGGAGGCAGTGAGTCACTTGGAGTGAGCCCTGTGGTTGGATAGGGTGTCCTCCTTCACTCATGTTTTGTGACCAGCTGCCTTATCTGCTGCTGCTATGCCTTCCCACTAAGGTGGACCGCATGCATCCCTTAGACTGTAGTTGGCAGAGCTCCCTTCTCTCTACAGCTGGTTCTTGTCAGTGGCGTTCTGGTTTAGTTTTTGGTCACAGCAATGAGAAGAGTAATGTTTCTTTGGTTTGTTTTCAGTTTTTATGCTTAGTCCCTTTCGTTGTTTCTCATTTTTAAGCGTTGTTTCTCATTTTTAAGCATATTACATTTAGAATCTCCACAAATCTTACAATCCTTGTTGCATATTCTTACACATCTTAATCTGAACCCTTCAAGGATGATAATCCGACCTTTTCTTCATAGTTTCCCTCTCATCACCTGTAAGTTCTTTTCATGGTCATTGTTTTATTTTTGTTTTTTATATAATATCAATTCATTGAGTAGTTATGCTTGATGTTTTCCTTGTTATTAAAAAGCAGGTTTGACACTTTTGATAACTAATGGAGTTGGGGACAGATAGTTTGGGTGAGCTTGGTTGTTTTTGTCTGCCTGTCCTCCCTTCCTTTCTTCTTTCTTCCCTGTGAAAGGGGTCCTCCCAGGGCCTCCTACATTCCAGGCATTCTCACATTACATATGGTGCCATAGCAAGTTTGGTTTTTCAGAGTGTTCCAAATGTTTTATTATTAGAAATCTTACTTCTGACTTTGTTTGTGTTTTAAAAATTTTAGATCTGTTGTTTGTGCATGAGTATTTGCCTGTGCGTGCGAGTGTGTGCTATACATAGGCCTGCAGATGGTTGTGAATTATCACGTGGGTGCTGAGAATGGGACCCAGACCCTCTGCAAGAACATCCAGCCTTCATAACTAACTGCTGAGCCGAGCCGAGCCATCGCCTCTGCCCTGACCTCTCTTTTATAGTGATTTAAAAATAGGAAAATTTAAATATCCACACAATATTTGGAGACCCAGGGCCAGAAAAGAGACTTTGGGTTTCAAGATTAAGTCTGTAGATTATTAAAATTTTAAAATAGATTATTAAAATTTTAAAATAGATTATTAAAATTTTAAAATAGATTATTAAAAATACTAACTTTAATATTAAAAGTATTAAAATCCGTTAAATAGATTAACTGATCCATTCATGAAAATACACAAAAAATGGTTATGTTGGTATTCATGGAGGTGATACCTGTAGGTAGTCCCGAACCCACCCTCAGTTATTAAATATTCCATCTTTGAGGGAATGGAGCTAGGAAGAATATGAGGTTCTGTTTCTCTGAATACATACTTGGAGGTCAAAGTCTAGTTACAACTTCTCAAGAGTTGTCTTTACTGTTTGTTTTGTGTGTGAGTATGGGTGTGGGTGGGTATAGGTGTGTGTGTGTGAGAGAGGCAGAGACAGACAGACAGATGGGGGATGGACAGACGGACACTATCACTGGCATGCAATATTTCTCTACCTCCTCAGGGCTGGAATTAAAAACATACACCACCACACCAGGTTTTTGTATAGGTAATAAGGATTGAATGTAGGTCTTCATGTGGCTTACACCAGCACTCTACCGACTGCTCTGTCTCTCTAAATACAGGTTTTTAAATAAATGGAATTTTCAGCCTCATGCATCATCTCCCCCCCCTCTTTTTTTTATTGTGGTGAAATTACATCACAAAACTCACCATCCTAATTGCATTTTAAGAGTACAATTAATTTTATTAAATACACTTGCTGTGTATAACCATTATCACTGCCTATCACCACAGTTCTTTTCATCTGTACACACTTTAAGGAGTAAGTGTTGATTCTTCTTGGTCACTGCCCTTCTGGTTTTTTATCTTTATGACTTTGAGTATGTTAAATATTTAAGTAAAATCATACAATAGTCGTCTTGTGTCTGACTTATTTCTCTAAGTCAAGACTGATTAATATTCCTTCACAGGTTAGAATGCTCTCTTTAAAGCTTTTTGACATTTTACATTTATTTTATTTTTGGATCTTTGAGAATAGGGTTTTTCATTGTATCTTTTCTGTGTATCTTGGCTGTCCTAGAACTCACCAGACTGGCCTTGAACTTGAACTGCTTGGGCCATCTCTTAAGTGCTGGGATTATAGGTACGTACTACCACACCCAGTTATTTTAGTGTGTGGGTGAAGAGTGTGCCCACGGGCATGTGTGCCACCGCATATGCATGGAGGGCAGAGAAGTTTGTAGCAAGTGGTTTTCTACCCTGCAGATTCCAGAGATCCAACTCAGGCCATTCAGCTTGGCACCAGCGCCTTACCTGATGAGCATCTTAATGAGTTGTGTGTATGCACCATGTGTTGTTTGTTTATTTACTGATACCATTTGTCTCTGTTGTCAACAGTGCTGTGTGATTGCGATGTGCAAACATTCCAAGACCTTATTTTCAGTTGGTTAGCTTGGTTTGCTTTAATTTGGTATATGCTGAGAAGTGGAATGGCTGGGTTCTATGAAAATTCTGTTTTTATTCCTGAGGAATTGTCATACTGTTTCCATAGAAATTGTGTTATGCTGAGATGTTTGTCGCCGTCGTCATTGGTGTTGTTGGTTTGGGTTTGGTTTGTTGTGTCTCCAGGTTTTTGTTCTGTGCTAAGGTTAGATGCTTTGTTTCTGATTTTTGGCTCTTTCCAGGCACCTGAGTATAGATAGATAGCACCACCCTCCTACTTCAGACCCCTAAATCACCGGTGATGCTTCTTGCTTCACAGTTCCTTAGTCACTTTTTTAATGGGTTTTTTTTTTTTTTTTTTGATTCACTTAGTCCTGCTTTATGAAAGTCGTGCGGAAGACAGCTGTTGGCAGTAGTCGCTGATGGGGCTGCAGTAACCACGCCTGCCATTGCTCTGACTCTTCTCATTTGCTGGACATTCCCAGTTGCATAAGATACTCGACACGTCACTTTTTTACTTGTTACAGACTGATAAGCTGTCTGATATTTGCTCTGTCATAGCCAGAAACAGATCAACAGTTTTGTCTTTTTTCAGTCAATTTATTTAATAATAAATTTGAAAATGACTTAGGTTTTATTGGCTTTACTTTGCTGATTACCATTGATTTCACAAGTTCTTTATTACATTCCCATCTTAAAGAGTAATTTCGGGGTTGGGGATTTAGCTCAGTGGTAGAGCGCTTGCCTAGGAAGCGCAAGGCCCTGGTTCGGTCCCCAGCTCGGAAAAAAAAAAAAAAAAAAAAAAAAAAAAAAAAAAAAAAAGTAATTTCTGTTAACACCTGATTATACATTCAATGGTTTACTCAGCAAATACAGAAACACCAAGAAAGTGTTAAAGTGGCCAGTGATGATGTCAAGACTAGAGCTGGTGCTAAAGGTAGTCACTCAACTAATCAAAGGGGTCAGTGCAGTCTAGGCAAGGGTCCCATGGCTAGATTAGCTTAGCTCAGCTCTGAAATGGACAGGCATAAGAACAGGGCATGGAAGAATCCTGCTCATTTCCAGAATAAGTACCACAAGTGGTCATGATAGCAAGTTGGCATTGCCACTGTGCCATGGTCTTAGGTACCTTACCTTCCATTTATATGTTTCAGGTCAGGGCTGCATCATTTATTGGATGGTGTTTTTGATAAATCTAAATGCCTGATGTTTCTGATATAATTTGATATGTCCATGTATCCCTGATTTATTTTGGTAATTTCACAATAGCAATTTTTATTAACATAAATAAGTTATTAGGTTTTGTTCTATGCTTATGCAGTATGTAGTATAAGGGCTGTTCTTCTCATTCTGTGTATCCATTATGGCTACCTACCTGCCCAGACAGATTACCTATTCATTTTGTCTTAGTACCTATTCTGAAAACAGCCTAGCAGGAAGAAACTGCAGGCTTGTTAAATAGAGTAACTTAGGTACAGCCTGTCCTGCTTTTTGTTTGTCTTTTAAATGTCACTAGCTGATGTTTTAAAGACAAAGAGTAATGTAATAAGTTCTGTTGTAAATTTAAGTAGAAAGATTTGATTAATAGGAAAGTTAGTTGATAAGTTTATGAAGACTATGCTAAAGGTGAAATTCACACTTTGTCTTTCTTCCGTTTGAATGTTTTAGTAGAGCTGTCTTCTTATCTAAGCTGCACATCAGACATGTAGTGAAATGACTCTGTATTTGCCTGAAAATTGCAGGATGCGATAAAACAGGTTTTGATCTTAAAAATAATTGATAATGCAAAGTTAGGGAGAGTATTTTGATATCTCTTGATTCCCTTTTGTAATCTTAATGAGTGTGGCTGTCTCCAGAGGACAGATCCCTGTCTTAGGAAAAAACTTTTTACATTTTTTAACTTTGTTAAGAAAATTAATTTTAAGAAATTGTGTGTTGGGGGACTGGTATGTGCAGGTATCTGGGTATCCCCCTGGAGCTGGAGCTCAGGCAGTTATGAAGTGCCTTATGTGGGGGCTAGGAACTAAATCCATAGCCTCTTTATACATGCTCTTAACCTTTGAGAAACATGAGTCTTAAATTTGTGTGGTTGTATGCCCAGGTACATGTGGAGACCAGACAGCTTGTGTGAGTTAGTTATCTCCTTTCACTGTATAGGTCGTGGGGTAGAACTAGGTCCTTAGGCTTGGTAGCAGGAGCTTTACCCTCTCAGACATCTTGCCAGCCCCCAAGGTTTTTGATTTATAAAGGCAGTGTGCTTGTATAAATGGTGTTGGTAATAAAAGACAATCTAATTTCCATTGGCAGAATGGAAATTAGTATGCACACATATGTAGTGGCATACTGTATGCGATATTAGCATGAGAGAGTCCCACAAATGTTAAGCAAATGAAGCTGGAATCACACAAGAATCTATTCTGCTACCTTCTGATGGGGATAGTGACTCGAGTGGCAGAATGAGAAAGAAAACTTTAGCAACAAACCAGCATTATTAGAAGGCAGTTGGCGCCTGTCTTCAGTGACCATCTCACCCTTTGTTCTAAAGGAGTCTTTTACAAGAATATTTTTTCAAGAGATAATTTCTTTATATCAGACAGGTGGGCTCCTCGGTTAAGCATTGTTTTGAAAAATGGATGCTTCTAGAATGTGGGCTATGTGTATACTTCTAATCTTTACATAAATCTGCACAAATTGCAAGTCATTATGATCAAGGTTTTTATGTTGACCAAAGTAACTTCAGTATTTGGTTTGTTCATTGTTTCAGGTATGCCTTTCTCTCATATTTTGGGATGGGAAGTCCTCGGAAGGGCTATGATATATAGTTTCAGTAAATCTAAGGTTAAGAGCAAACAGGAGAGGGAAAAAATGAAGATTTTTTTTTTTTTTGTCTCGGTGGTGGTTGTTGTCTTGGGTGTTCTTAGAGCCAGTCAGAATTAATTTGTGTTAATTCAGTAGATTTATAGGTAAGGATCTGGTAGAGTTAATGATGCCTATTCTATGGGATATGCTCTGAAGAAATTTAGAAACTTATTTACGAATCTATAAAAGTGGAAAGTACTAGGTTCCACACTTTACATGAACTGAATTTAGTTAGGGAAAGGTAGGTGTGTGTGTGTGTGTGTGTGTGTGTGTGTGTGTGTGTGTGTGTGTGTGTGTGTGTTTATGTTTATGTAGGGGCATGTGTGTGTGGAGGCCAGAGGTCAACAACAGGTGTCTACCAGAATTGCATTCTACCTTACTCATTGACCTGGAACTTGCAGATTTCCACCAGCAGGTTCTAAGGGTTTTTGTGTCTGTCTTCCTAACACTGTGATTGTAGGTGTGTCCCCCAAACCCCTTCTTTTATGTGTGTGCTGGAGACTGAACTTAGGTTAGGTGTTCATGCTTGCAAGTACCTTACCAACTTAGCCACTTCCTTAAGTCACCATGTAACCAGTTCCATCTCAGATCTTTTCACTTCAAATATCACTTTCCAATCATTTTAAGCAAGTTTTCTTACAAGGTCGAGCTAATAGACTAAGTTTCTCACTGAGTAGTAGGTAGTTCTTACTCCATGTGATATTTGGTAAATACCAGCTATTGTGTTTGTGTGCTATAATTACACACTCATTTATATTCATTTTGTTAGTGTTTTCTACTCGTATGTTTTGAGTACCTGTTTCCCACATTGTTAGGGTCAGAGACTGTGCAGCTGTCCTTGGAGGCCAGAAAAATGGGAATGGATCCCCTGGAGCTGGAGTTAGAGGTGGTTGTGAGCCATCTGATGTGGATGCTGGGATCTCTGAGAGCCAAAAGGAGGGTCACAAGGATCTGTATTTCTGCCAGGACATTTGCATATTCTAGGCAGTGATTTAGAGGAGTTTAAATGATCCTGACTTAAAGAAATGCACTCTTGAGGAAGGGGAAATAAACTTGCAAATAAGTCTAAGTAGTATGATGTCTTAATAAAACCATGGGGAAAGTAGAATTAATTACACAGAAGATGATTTAATCTGATTATCAAAAGTGAGATAAGGAATGTAATGTTCTTCCCAGGTGTATACAGAACTTCCCAGGTGTATACAGAAGGATGTGAGACTATATTTACTAAAACATGTATATATTAAGAAGGATGGCATGAGAATCTAAGACAAATGTATGTGAGGGAAAAGTTCAGGCATTGAAAGACAGGTCTGTGTGAACAGCTTTCCATGTTGTCAAATGAGCAGTAGGAAATCTTAGTTGGATGCTACTAAGTCTGCCTTTAAGGAGAAAGGGGAAGAGTTTCACACTTTAGTATTGTTGCAAAAGTTGGCTATTTGATTGTTTTAATTTTAAATTTTATTTTGTACATGCATGCAGACAGGGCAGTTTTCTGAAGTCAGTCCTTTCCTCCCTCCTTGTTGAGGCAAGTACATCTAGTCTCCAGGTGAATCGTGACTGATAGAACTTCTCTGTGAATTGGTGATTCTTATCTCCGCCTGCCATCTCTGCCTCTCTTCTCCACTGGAGGAGTTTTGAGGAGTTCTGAGAGTACGATCCTTCTACACATGTGTGTGGGTTCTGGAAAGATCTGCTCCTAGACCTGCAAGGCTAGCACCATTACCTGTGCAGCTGGGCTGGAGCAGTTATTGTGGTTGAATGGTCGCTTTTTCATTAATGAGACTCGATTTGGGTCTCAAACTAAATGAACCTTTTCAGAATAAATTGTTGTATGTAGGGGGGAAGGGGGAATGGGTTCTTGCATATCTTCTCAAATAAAATTAACAAATTTGCATTTTGCAGGAAACCTTAAGAATGGAGTCTAAACCTTCCAGGATTCCAAGAAGAATTTCTGTTCAACCCTCTGGCTCTTTAAGTGCTAGGATGGTATCTGGAAACAGAGGAACCAGTTTAAATGATTCCTATCATTCTAGAGACTCTTCCTTTAGACTGGATTCTGAATATCAGGTAGTATTTTAACTTGAATATATGTACATTCAAACTCAAAAAGCTGTGGGTACATTTATTAGTTTTTTTTTTTTTTTTTAAATAGCCGTACCCGAAGCATCCTACGATCTTAAATTGTTAAAATAGAAACAAAATAAATAGCTCACAGTTTTCAGGATTTGGAGACTTCAGAATTGTGGATAAGAGAATGTAGTCTTGTATAAAATATTTTCTAAAATTCAAAACTGCATTTGGAAAAAAATACTAGAGTAAACTTTCTTTACTTTAATACCGAAGTGGTGAGTATCCTCCTCCAATCAGTATACATACTAATTTGACTTTGTATATGCACAAAACAGTGGGTAAAATAAGAATACAGCTAGTAATACCCTGCTTCTAATGTTAGGTGATTAATCAGTCTGTCTCAGTTGTGGATACCTAGGTTCCGAGAGACTGTAATCCCCAGCGCAGCCACCTTACCTGCCACTAGCCTTTAACCTGATTGTTTAAAGATTACTATCTTCTCTGAAATATCTTAAGAAATAACAACAGTTATTCCTTTTAATTTCTTTTTATAGTCTGCATCAGCATCAGCATCTGCATCACCATATCAGTCTACTTGGTACAGTGAATCTGAGATAACTCAGGGAGCACGGTCACGGTCACAAAACCAGCAAAGGGATCATGATTCAAAAAGACCTAAACTTTCTTGTACAAACTGTACATCTACCTCAGCTGGGAGAAATATTGGAAGTGGTTTAAATACACTATCAGGTAAGAATTTATGCAGTTTCTGTTAAAGTTAATTTATGAATGTTTTGGACCACAAAGGGCAGGGAAGGGGGGCTCTAAGAGTCTTAAGTTTTTTAATTAAATAGTTTCTATACAATAGTGGATTTGGAAATTTAGTTAGTTTCCAGAACTTTACCTTAAATTGGTGGTAAAAATAAACCAGCTCTTCATTTTGCCTTTTTTGCTTTACATACAGAATGTTAGTAGATTTTAATTAGGTAGAATGGCTGCTTTGTTTTGGTGTGGTTTTCTTTCTCACTGTGTAGCCTTGCCTGGTCCAGAACTTAGTGTGTGGATTAAAGGCATGTGTCACTATCTCAGCTCTAACATTAGTGCATAGTAATCAAATTGGTGAAAGTCATGAGCAGAAGTTCTGTTGGGTATTTTGAAAGAGAAGTTTTTAAAGTGTTCCTGTGAAAGCCACATCTGACAGACATTAAGCATTCTCTCAGCACCTCCTCACCATGTGTTTTTGCACTGATAAACATAGTATATGATACTGTTCATATAATGTGGAAACTCTTAATTAAAAAGAAGTCGGAAGCTAAGAGCTCTAGATAAGGAATGAGAAAGTCATGGTTCTCTCATACTAAGTGTACAAGAATGGCAACTGCTTCCTTTCTTAAGTTTATGTATTTATGTGTTGTTCAAAAGAAATCTTGTTAGACGGGCAGGAAACTCTTCCTTACTGAAACACCTACGGTAAAATGTTAGATAAAAAGTTGTAAAAGGAAACAGAATTTGTGAACACTTCCTTCCTTCCTCCCTTCCTTCCTTCTTTCTTTCTTTCTGCCTTTTTTTTTTTTTTTTTGTTTTTCTCAAGACAGGATTTTTCTGTGTCCTAGAACTCACTTTGTAGACCAGCTTAAAATGTTTGTACATTACCAACTGAATTAGTATGAGCAGTTCCTCTCCATTTTAAGGAGGAGACATTGTACCTCTGAGAGTTGCTAAAGGTAGCGAGATGGGTAAGAGCAGGCTAACCCCATCTTTGTAGGCACATTTTTGTTCTCGTTTGCTATGTAAAGGTGTGACATTAAGCTCTCTGAGTGATTCCTTCAATGTTGAAGCCAAGCAAGGTGGAATATGACTTTGATTCCAAGCACCTAGGCAGCACTGGGGTGAGACCAGCCTCATTCATGTACAAAGCAAGTTCCAGAACAGCCGGGACTATGTTATACATAGAAACCCTATCTTGAAAAACGGGAGGTGGGGGGGACAACAAGATTCTAAAGCTAGAAGAGGAAGAAACAAAATTTCAAGGTAGTGAGTGGACAATATATTTGAGAATTAACTTTAGTTTACTTCTAAGTAAGATCCTATCTAATAAAAGTCAGAGTATCATTGCAGAAATAGATGAATTCTTAGAATAAATGAGTGAAATGTGACAGTGCAAATATTTCTGAAGCTGATATAATACATACTTAGAATTTACAAGCATTTACATCCAATTTCCAGGGTGGAGAAAAACCTTTTTTTTTTTTTT
The DNA here is from genome assembly GCF_011064425.1 of Rattus rattus. NCBI lineage: Eukaryota > Metazoa > Chordata > Mammalia > Rodentia > Muridae > Rattus > Rattus rattus. The sequence goes on from NC_046158.1 coordinate 37,907,218, forward strand.
TTTTTTTTTTTTATTAATTGATATTCTTTTTTTATTAACTTGAATATTTCTTATATACATTTTTGAGTGTTATTCCCTTTCGGTTTCGGCAAACATCCCCCCCCCCCTTCCTTATGGGTGTTCCCTCCCCCCTCCCCTATTGCCGCCCTCCCCCAACTGTCTAGTTCACTGGGGGTTCAGTCTTAGCAGGACCCAGGGCTTCCCCTTCCACTGGTGCTCTTACTAGGATATTCATTGCTACCTATGAGGTCAGAGTCCAGGGTCAGTCCATGTATAGTCTTTAGGTAGTGGCTTAGTCCCTGGAAGCTCTGGTTGCTTGGCATTGTTGTACATATGGGGTCTCGAGCCCCTTCAAGCTCTTCCAGTTCTTTCTCTGATTCCTTCAACGGGGTCCTATTCTCAGTTCAGTGGTTTGCTGCTGACATTCGCCTCTGTATTTGCTGTATTCTGGCTGTGTCTCTCAGGAGCGATCTACACTTCTGCACTTCTTTGCTTCATCCATCTTATCTAATTGGGTGGCTGTATATATATGGGCCACATGTGGGGCAGACTCTGAATGGCTGTCCCTTCAGTCTCTGTTTTAATCTTTGCCTCTCTCTTCCCTGCCAAGGGTATTCTTGTTCCCCTTTTAAAGAAGGAGTGAAGCATTCACATTTTGATCATCCGTCTTGAGTTTCATTTGTTCTAGGCATCTAGGGTAATTCAAGCATTTGGGCTAATAGCCACTTATCAATGAGTGCATACCATGTATGTCTTTCTGTGATTGGGTTAGCTCACTCAGGATGATATTTTCCAGTTCCAACCATTTGCCTACGAATTTCATAAACTCGTTGTTTTTGATAGCTGAGTAATATTCCATTGTGTAGATGTACCACATTTTCTGTATCCATTCCTCTGTTGAAGGGCATCTGGGTTCTTTCCAGCTTCTGGCTATTATAAATAAGGCTGGGATGAACATAGTGGAGCACGTGTCTTTTTTATATGTTGGGGCATCTTTTGGGTATATGCCCAAGAGAGGTATAGCTGGATCCTCAGGCAGTTCAATGTCCAATTTTCTGAGGAACCTCCAGACTGATTTCCAGAATGGTTGTACCAGTCTGCAATCCCACCAACAATGGAGGAGTGTTCCTCTTTCTCCACATCCTCGCCAGCATTTGCTGTCACCTGAGTTTTTGATCTTAGCCATTCTCACTGGTGTGAGGTGAAATCTCAGGGTTGTTTTGATTTGCATTTCCCTGATGACTAAAGATGTTGAACATTTCTTTAGGTGTTTCTCAGCCATTCGGCATTCCTCAGCTGTGAATTCTTTGTTTAGCTCTGAACCCCATTTTTAATAGGGTTATTTGTCTCCCTGGTCTAACTTTTTGAGTTCTTTGTATATTTTGGATATAAGGCCTCTATCTGTTGTATGATTGGTAAAGATCTTTTCCCAATCTGTTGGTTGCCGTTTTGTCCTAACCACAGTGTCCTTTGCCTTACAGAAGCTTTGCAGTTTTATGAGATCCCATTTGTCGATTCTTGATCTTAGAGCATAAGCCATTGGTGTTTTGTTCAGGAAATTTGAGAAAAACCTTTTTTGTGACAAAATTTTGTCATATTCCACCTTGCTTGGCTTTCAATTACCAGATCAAAATAGCTTTAGTTTTGTTTTAATTTGTATTTATTTTGAGATGTGATCTTATTATGTAGTCATGGCTGGCTTAGAACTTCACTGTATATATCAAACTGACCTTGAACTCACAGAATCTGCCTGCCTGATTCTGCCTTTGCACTCCTAGTGCTGGGGTTAAAGCCACTATGCCTGACTATGGTTTTGGTGGTTTCTGGCATCTCTTTGACTTTATATGACGTGTTCTGTACCTTGGCAAATTTTCATTTTTTATCTATAATTATTTTAGCATAATATTACATTGTACATAGGCAGGCATAATAGAGTGACTGAGACATTTACCTTATGAGGATAGGTTTGCAGTGTTGGTAACATAGATTTACCATAGCTGAAATCCTAGGTTAGGTCCTCAGCACCAAGAAGAAGAATTTTGAGCAGAAAGATAATTTGGAGGTGAATAGAGTATTAGTAAATGATTTTGTTTTGCCAAACCTGGCTTGTGATTGTAACTATATAACTGGAGATAGCTATAATGAGATTATCTGCCTTCACTGCACTGTTAATGATGTACGAACCTCAAAACTTCATTACTTTAAGATTCTTCTTGGAGGCCTGGTCAAGTTCCGAGATCTTCCTCAATGGTCCTTGGTTCATTTGGAACAGACTTGATGAGAGAGAGGAGAGATCTGGAGAGGAGAAGGGACTCCTCCATTAGCAGTCTTATGGACTATAGTCACCGGAGTGGGGATTTCACAGCTCCAGCATGTATGTAGACACTGTGTTGTTACGTACAGCTTGTGTGTTACTGCAGTTGTTCTCTGTGTCATTAATCAGAATGGAGGAAATGATGTGAAGTTTAATTTCTTATGGAGATATCGGAACTGTAATGTTCTTTAGTATCTTTGTTTTACTCTAAAAAATATAAACAGTCTAAAACCTGTTCTTGAGTATTCAGGTTCTGTCTGCTTTTAAAAAAAATTATACATGTTAATAAGTATTACCAGCTAATTTTTTTCTACAGTGTGACTTGTCTATAACAGTTTTAATGTGTACTTCTAGCTGGATTATGAAATAACCATATGCTGGTTACACTGTTTAATGCTACATGTATGGCTATGCACTACTGTGGGCCTAATGCCCAGGGAGTGAGTGAGTACTGTGACAGAGCCTCTAAATTTGAGCTGTGAGTCACTGTGTAGGTGCAGGGAATAGAACCCATGTCCTCCAAAAAAGCTAGTGTTCTTAACTGCTGAGCCATCTTCCTAACCCCTCAGCTTATCATTTTAAGGATTATGTGGAACTGTGTGATTGTCTTGATTTTAATTAAGTTTTGAAACGTATGGTTTTTCTCACATAGACCAGCTTTTCAGGGTTGACCATCTTAGTAACGAACACAGAAGGGTGCTGCTCAGTTAGCAGTGTTGTGCAGGAGTGGGGCTTGTGCTCCTTTAAGTCACAGTCAGATTAAACTCCACAGTTTAATACAGTGATAAATGTGCCTCCTACCCAGGTATATAGGAAGTGTTTTATGAAATAAACACTATTAAGTAATAGTGTTTCTTATCCCCATCAGATTGAAACAACCAGTTAAGGAGGTCTATTTTTATCTTGTTGACCTTGAGACAAGGCCACCCTGTAACCCAGAGGAGCCTGGAACTCTGATTCTCCTCCCTCTGCCACCCAAGTGCTGACAGTGTCCCTCCTCCCTGCCCTGCTTTTGAAAATGCACATTAGCAGAGGCCTGTATTGAGCACGGTTCCAAGCCACTGTTAAAGGGCTAGACATTCTTACCTGACATAACATGAAATCATATGGGCAATAACATTTATGTAAAATAATCTTGATATTTTTTGCATAGAATAAGAAGAATCTCCAGAACTGTTTTCCTGGAATGTATTTTTTATCATTACACTGTATTACTTGACCTAAAGTTGTGTATCAGTATCAGTTTCCCTTGGTGCCTTTAACTTGCCTCATCGGCTTTGTTGAGTAAGCTTTCATACTTGTGTTTGAATTTGTAGACCTCTACTTTGAGTTTGTACTCTACCTTGGGAGTACTTCAGAAGTAAATTTTTTTCTATAATATATTTTTTTCTATAATAGTTCCTGTATAGTTATATGGTAGCACTATTCATTTCAAACCCTAGTCTTTCAATTTGGCAGGAGTCAATAAATGTGTATTCAATAATGCTTAAATTATTTCATAATTGGTTACCTTCCCTTCTTTCAAAAATAGATGTTCAAGAAAGAGTTCCTTCTTCATATTCACAGGGAGCAAGACCAAAAGAGAATGCCGCGAACACTTTACAGTTGAATTCATCCACCAATCACCAACTGCCTTCTGAGCATCAGACAGTACCAAGTTCTAGGGACTCTAGTAGAAGTTCTTTCAGATCCCATTTTTCTCCAAGACAATCAGAATCATTTCGAAACAGTTCACATCCTGCATTTTCATATCTTTCAAGTAGAAATGAAACTCCAACTATAAGCAGTTCGGAAAGGGCTGGCTCGTCTCAGAGACCATTTCAAGAATCTTCTGACAATGAAGGTAGGCGTACAACTAGGAGATTGCTGTCACGGATAGCCTCTAGCATGTCATCTACCTTCTTTTCACGAAGATCTAGTCAAGATTCCTTAAATACAAGGTCACTGAGTTCTGAAAATTATATTTCTCCAAGAACCCTGACTTCACAGTCTCGGAATAATGGAGCATCATCTTCTGAAGTTAATGATGGCAGGGCGTCTGAAGCGTCTCAGGGATTTAGGTTTCTTAGGCGAAGATGGGGTTTGTCATCTCTTAGCCAGAATCATAGCTCTGAACCAGATGCAGAAAACTTTAACCAAGAATCAGAAGGTAGAAATACAGGACCGTGGTTGTCTTCCTCACTTAGAAATAGATGCACACCTTTGTTCTCTAGAAGGAGGCGAGAGGGAAGAGATGAGTCTTCAAGAATATCTACATCAGATGTACCTCCTAGATCTCATCTTTTCAGAAGAGAATCAAATGAAGTAGTTCACCTTGAAGCACAGGGGGACTCCCTTGGGGCAGCTGCCAGCAGACCACAAGCATCCGGAGCATCAGGCAGTAATGCTTCTGCAAGTGGATCCACACCAGATTTGCCACAGGGTGGAAGAAATACAGGAATAGCAGGGATCCTTCCTGGCTCCTTATTCCGGTTTGCAGTCCCACCAGCACTTGGCAGTAACCTGACTGACAATGTCACGATTACCGTAGATATTATTCCTTCAGGTTGGAGTTCGGCTGATGGGAAAAGTGAAAAAGCTAAAAGTGCACCTTCAAGAGACCCAGAAAAACTTCAGAAAATCAAAGAAAGGTAAATTCGAGTATTCAACACACATTGTAAGATAGATCAGATTAGAGATTTAAAATAGCTCTCATTATCTAAAGTTTCTTACAAATGGTGATGTAACCATAAGGTATGTTCTGGGGCATAAATTTTATCAAGAAATGATGTAACTTGTCTTAATTTATCTTGATATATACAAATGCAGATTAATTTCTTTTTCCATGGATAGAGCTGCTAAATGGAATTAATTAGGAAGAGGAACCAAATGGTAGCAAATTACCAATCTGTATTCGCCTTTAATATATTAATTGGTTTACCACTTTTTGTATTTCTCAATTTTCCTTTTTAAAGATATATTAAATATAAGCTATTTTCCTGATTTTAAACTTTCCACATTTTTATTTCAAATAACATTTACACTCCCCTAATAATATTAGCTTTAATACTTGTTCATTATAGCAGTTTCCTCTGACTGTAATCTATCTGGAGCATATAGCTTAGAATTCTTACTTCACAGATATCTTTATTGATCTTGACTGATTTACAGTGATGTGCCACTCTGTCTAGTTAGGTAGGTTTGGTCTTGTTTGGTTGGTTGGTTTTGCTTTCTTTTGTTTTTGAGACAGGGACTCATATATCCCTGGTTGGCCTGGACCCAGTAGAGATTTACCTGCTTCTGTCTCTCCCATGTGAATTAAAGACATATACCACCATGCTACATCCTAGATAATACAGTTTTAAAAGAGCATTTATCTTGACAGAGTTTCTAGTATGTATTTTTGTGTATTTATTGTATTTGGCCTCAAGGTGAGAATTTTAAGACTTGACTGATAAGTAAACAGGAAAATTGGATCTACTTAGTAAAATATCATTGAAACATAAGGGGAAAATGTTACATACAGAACAATGTGCTTAATGTCATGATTCTGATTAAGTAAAGACAGAAAGTTACCTTGTAGCCTGTGTGTCTTTCTGTTGGTGTCTTGCTAACTTCACTCACACTGTCCAGGCTGTACTTCAGGAACAGTTTGTCACTAAGCACTGTCAGTTTACTGTGGGCCTCCTTCATGTGCTATCAGTAAACTAACAAAATAGGAATTTTGACAGAAGCCTTTGCTTGTTAAAAGTGAATTTACATATAAATGGTACATGTTAGTCTGTATAAAAGAGGGCAATAGAAAAATGTGTGTTTTAAAGCCTTCCTTTTTAGATACCAGAACGATTCAGTAAGATTGTTGAGTAAATGATGGAGAATTTTTAAGTCTTTTTAAAATTTTGATTCAATGTGAATAAAAAAAAAGTCAGTTTTGATAACATGTAAATGAGAAATACAATTCAATATGTTTGCAATTCATTGAAGTAGCCTTAAAATTCTTTCACAGTTGACAAAATGATGTGTGTTATCCTTTTACTATTGGATTTCCAGTAACCTAGAACAGTTCAATAATTAAAATCTTAGTGATTTTGGAAAAGATGATCTTCAGATAGACTTCTAAAAAACGAAAGGTGACCCATTTAAAGCTGAGCAGCAGTGCAGCCGGTCTTACTTATGGCAACATTGTACTCCGTGGCAAGAACTCTCAGGTCACGGTCTTTGTTGATTGCTGTACTCAGTAGAAATGTAAGATTCAAATTCTGTATGATGAAATGGTTATCTAGGAATTAAGATAAGATAGTTCTGAATTATGTGCCTTCCCTTTCAGCCTCCTCTTAGAGGACTCTGATGAAGAAGAAGAAGGGGACTTATGTAGAATTTGCCAGATGGCAGCAGCGTCATCATCTAATTTATTGATAGAGCCATGCAAATGCACTGGGAGTCTGCAGTATGTCCATCAAGAGTGTATGAAGAAGTGGTTACAGGCCAAAATTAATTCTGGTAAGATTACCCTTTTACATAATTTGTTTTCAGATTTTTTTTCCCTAGAAATACACATAGGTATTTCACCTAACAAATCTTTGATAATTTATTATTAAATTTATCCATACTTGTATACTACATATAATTTAACCAGTGGTTCCAACATATACTATCTTACACCATACTAAATGATGAGTCAGGCACACTCACCATTTAACAGCTGTGTATTCTGAGAAAGATTTATTGCCTGTGTCATTTATCAGGTTGTCAGGGAATTCTTTTTTGTGTATGTTCTCATGGTATTGCTTGTAAAGGGAGCACCTTTCTTAGGGTACACCTTTTAATTTTAGACCTCGATAATAAGAAACTGGCTTTCAGAAGGAAAAGAGCGTTTTAGCAGAGAGAGCAGCTACTAAGAAAGACTTAGGTGTATTTAAGGAACTGAGTGGTGCATCTAATTAATAGTTGATTATCGGTTTGGTTGATAGAGTTGTGATAAGAGAGCAGTAGCATAGGCTAGCTCATGTAAGACTTATAAATAGGGGTTAGAGCTTAAGTTTTTAATCTAGATGTAATAGGAAGCCACTGAAGGAGGCAGAATTGAAATTTTTTTTGTTTGTTGATTTCCCAAGACAGAGTTACTCTGTGTAGCCCTGGTTGTCCTGGAACTCTATAGACCAGGCTGACTTCAAACTCACAGAGATGAGACTGTCTCTGCTTCCCAGGTGCTGAGACTAAAGGTGTCCACCACCACCACCTGTCTAAAATGATCTTATTTTGATTTTCTGCTCTGGAGAATAAATTTCAGGGTAAGATCAGACCTGTAGCCTGGAAACAAAGCATAATCTATTCTCAAAATACTTGCTGGAGTTGGTGATTGATAATCAGAATGTGACATGCTGGTAGTTTTCATATAAATGGGATGGTATACATAGGTCTTAGAGGTAGGTTCACTGAAATTTGCCAGGACATTAGATGTGATAGGAAGAGGGAGAAAAACTAGGGAACATCTGTTGTTACCTTTAGAAAATAGGCCTTGTACTGAAATAAGAAAACTGGAAATAAAATTAGATTGACACAGGGTGACTCAGTTAGTTTTGGTACTATATTTGAACTTCATTTTAGGTAACTACACAAAAATAAGGGATAGGCTGTTAGCTAGACAAGCCTCATCATCTCAGAAGGACTACTCAAAATTAGTGTCCAGTACCACAACATCACCATTTGTAATGCTGGAAGCTTTGCACTTATATAAAGATCACCTAGAGAAAGACAAGGTATCTAAGAATTAGGCTAAGACAAATCCCTGGGGCACCCAATATGATTTGATTTGAGGACCAGCCTCTAGTCAGTCTGGTGGTAAGAAGATGAGAAAACATTACTTTGAGTAAGCCAAAATAATTGTGTAAAAGTGGGTATGATTAACTCTGCATTGATAAAGATTGAAGAACCTTAAGATTGGTAACCCACATAATGAGCTAAGGGTGTGATTTAATAGGATAAAGTGCTTGCTATGGAAACTTGAGGGCCTGACCTCAGATCGCCAGCACCCATATAAAAAGCCTAATATGACCCAGTCACAGCACTGGAGTTCCAGCTAAGTCCAGCTAAATTGGAGAGTTTCCAGTTCAGTAACAGACACAGCACAGTGTCAAAGATTAGGTAGTAATAGAGGAGGACACTCAGTGTTAGTCTCTGGCTTCCATGTGCACACACATGAACATACATGTAATACATACAGATTTTCTTAAGTGGAAAGACAAGATTGATAATGTATGTTAAAGGGAGATACTACCTTATAGGCTCTTTTCCCAACAAGCTGAGATACAAGGTAGCAAATTAGGATAGTATATGGGGTCAGGCAAAAACATTTATTTTGAGGTAGGGAAACATCTGAGCATGTTTTTGAGAGGCTTTGGGCTGGAGAGGGGGGAAATCCATGAAAAGGATCACAAGAAGGCATCTGGAGCACAAAGGCGGATGGAGGAGAGCAGTTTCCAGTCCAGGAGGCTAGTGTAGCTAACGTGTGTTGGTTGATGTGTTTGTTGCTTTGGTAAAAATGTATGGTCTGCTACATAATATGTTTCCACTTTCTTAGAAGAGAGCTTTAATTGAGGAACAGGTGAGCAGCTTTTTAGATGCTGTGAAAATAACATTCTGGGATGGATATTAAGATCTTTAGGCAGCATTAGTGTCTATAATTTTAGAGATGGGGGGAAATGGCTTGGTGACAGAGGACCTGCCTCAGGTCCTGCGTTTTAATACTCCTCTCTGACAAAACTATTGAAATGAAACACATGCATTTTTAAGAGAGTGGTTTATTCTTTGATTGGAATACGTCATACTTGGCTCCTTTGCTAATGAATAAAGATAAGTCCAAGATAATTTTGATAGTGGGAGTTAATCAGTTAGGGAGTAAGGATATCAATGTAATGTCATAGTATGGTGTTAAAATATGCTGGAGAATAGGAAACTTTCAGTTCCATTGTTTTCTTAGGGGAGCATTATGGTAACAAACTAGTCTGTGACAATTTAAGGGAGATATAATGACTTCACATACAGCTCAGGTAAATGGATAGCATGGTTTCTCAGCTTGATACTTTGTCTTCCTATGAGGTGCAAAGGAAACTCCCAGTTCCCAAACTCCGAAAGGTAGTCAGTCCATATATGCAGAGATGAGCTCAAGCTGGACTGTGAGAGTGTTGCTCACGGTTAGACAGAAGCCACCATGCTTCTGAAATCCTCTTTGCCAAAAGATTTCCCTTAATTAACTCTGGTAGCTCTCCAATGACATATACCTATGATTGCCTATCAAAGATTTTGCTGGTCTCCAGGTTCCTTTAGTGTCACAAGTACCTGTTCTGTGATCTCCTCCACCTTAGCATGCTGGTTTCTTACCTCCCCAGAGTTCCCTCCTTGATTCCCCTTCTACTCTCACTGCTTTTTGTTTCTCCCCTGCTGTTCTCCACTCTTATAGGTAGATCTATAAGATCATCTTCCTCTGCTTTGGATCTCTCCAGATAACTCATTTCTCTCACTCACAATAAAAACCTCTCTCGCTAATAATGGAGTGGACATGTTGGCAGTTTTATTACTCTGCTCATTTAATGCCCTTTTCTTTAGGCTACTTTTTAAGAAAGGGTTTGAGTATGCTCTTATTCTTTTTCTCAAGTCTCCAAAGTAGATTTGTGCAAGTTCATTTAATGATTGTGAGTAGAGTTGAATTTAAACCTCTCTTGGCTACTCATAAAACTTTAGGATAGTTTTCAATTGGTAGCCATATCTAATAATCCCCAAATAGTAGGGAAGTCTACATATAAGGACCTACTAATGTGGAACTACTGGCCTGTGGTAAGCAAGTGTTGAGTGTGACAGAACAGTTTTTGGTTTTTTGTTTTCCAAAAATTGTGATAAAAATACCATGCGTGTGGAAGAATTAACCACTTTGACCTTTTTACAGTGTGTAATTTTCAGTGGTTACTTTAAAACTTTTTCATCACCTAACATAGAAAGTTTGTAGTCAATAAACTGTTAATTCTCTGCTTCTCTCTTTTCAATACCTGATATTTTGATAATCTTGGTCTGATTTGATAACCTTGGCCTGTGTTGTCCTCTTTACATTTGCATATCTGGTAGCTCCATAATTTTTATATCTAGTATATCTTGGGTTGAGCCTTGTTATAAAATGTATGTGGACTTAATTCTACTAATTGTTGAAATAAGCCATTTTTATCTGGACAAAAGTTGGATTCCTTCTTTCCTCCTTTAGTCAGCAGGGCAGGCCCTTTGCTTAGATCACAAACAGGGCCTGTATCTGTATGCTCCGATACCAGAAATACAAGTCTGAGTGTGTATCTAGTGTTTGAGGTGCTAGGCCATTAACATAGCTTTCATAACATGTCAACATTACCTCAGGAGGACGTAGGAAGTACAGGTGACATTCCTTTGCCTCATTGTCAGCTTCCCATAATTACAGGATGGATGGATAAATATTTTTAAAAAAGGACTTAAAAGAAGGTATCTGAATGATGGGTGGAGGCATGAATGTCATTTGTCATTGTACATCATTAATTTTGCATATATTATTTGTTTATTCCAATATTGTAATCTCATCTTTCTTGCTTTTCTACCCCCAGTTTATTAAACCTCGAGCTTAGGACAGAAAGGCTTTACTATTTGCAATTTGATTTTTGTCAGGTTCTTCATTAGAGGCTGTAACCACCTGTGAACTCTGTAAAGAGAAGTTGCAACTTAACCTGGAGGATTTTGATATTCATGAACTACATAGAGCTCATGCAAATGAACAAGTTAGTATATTTTGCCTAATTTGGTAAGTGTCTGTTGTGTGCTTAAAGGACAGCTCTTGAAGAAAAGATTAAGTCATGGTCAGAAAACCTAAATTAAAAATATTCTTACTATAATTTGTAAGATGAGAAGTTTATAATTTCATTAGAAAATTCTCTTTAAATAAAAGATTAAGATAAACTGTCAGGCTTCATAAGTAAACCTAAAAATTTGGAAATTGGGCTCAAATTAGGCATTGCCAACCTTATCTCTCCAGTACTGGTTGAATGATCTGGTTGGAAGAAACAACCTTGGTTTTTTGGGTTTTTTCCTTGTTGAGGGAAGCATACATGTTCAAGGGAAGTATGAGGATGATTTCATCCCAACAAAAATAAATCCACTAAGCGATTCCTTGCTTGCTTCTCTCAGTCACCTGCCAATGCTGTTCCGTTGTTGGGTGGGTGGGTGGTTGATTGGTTGATTGGGTGAGCTTTCAAGACAAGGTTTCTCTCTGTAGCACTGGCTTTCTTAGAACTCACTCTGTAGACCAGGCTGGCCTTGAACTCAGAGATCCACCTGCCTCTGCCTCCCAAGCACTGGGGTTAAAGGTGTGCACCATTACTGCCTGTCTGTTGTATTTTATAGATTTGCCAGCTTGGGATAATTTATGTTGATGAAATCATACAATATAAGGTATTTTTGTGAACAGCTTTTTGAAGACCTGAGATCTATTCTTAGCATTGGTGTTAGGGCTGCCTCACAACTCTAGAGTCTGAGGACACTTACACTCATGTGCCTTTACAGACTTAGGTACATACACATAAAATAAGTCTACTAAAAACATAATGTGATTCAAATCCTTGTGCTCACTGCATATGAATATAAATTCTGTACATAATTTAGTAGACACTAACACCTGAAAGAGTTGCTTAGGGCAGGTTTAAGAATCACTGCTCAGAAGAATGAAACTTTAGTTGATATAAGTATTACATATTGACATTTGTAATGTTTGATTCCTTAATGAGCTAGCTGTGCAAAAAGAAACTCAGTACAGCGATGTCTTAATTATTAAACTGAACATTGATATTTTAAAGAATAGGGAAAGTAAGAAAGGTGGAATGATTCAGAGAGAAATGTATTGTCTTAGACCAGAAGTCAGAAAGCTATTTTCTGTGGCCACCACCTGTCACTTTTTTTTTTTATTTTTATTTAATCATTTTAATGACCTGCAATCTTATATAATGGAGAAATATTAGACAACTAGATATAGTCAATGTAAAGCGATGATAGTCTTAGCTTTATCTTATTTCTATATGAATCACGGATTCGAGTTATTAATCCTAAGTGGCTAATATAATTTTATTCATTTTTTAATTTTATCTTTTGTGAGATGATAACCACAAAAAGTTTTTGTTGTTGAATTGTTTTTTTGAGACAGGGTCTCGTAGCATAACTCTGGCTGACTTAGAACTAAGCCAGACTAGCCTTAAACTCAGATCCACCTGTCTCTGCCCCTACCCCTACTCCCCCTCCCCAAGTGCCTGGATTAAAGGTCTGTGCCACTATGCTTAGTATAAACATGTAAATTTTAAAAAAATAATAACTAAAATCTTTCCCATATACATGATTTTCTTTTCAGTTAGAATAATGTCAAATGATTAAACACTTAAAGATTTAATGATTATTAATTATTAATATATACTATTAATGATAGAATTTGATGAGCAGTTTCTAGAATTAATCTTAGTATGCAGTTCTTAATTTCAGGTGTGTTTATTATCCAAAGCAGGTACAATTGTACAATTGACCTTTTCACTGTCAAAATTAAAGGAACAGATTGAATTTTTAAAATCTATCCTAATTTGTGTTCAGAGCTGTGTTTATATTGGTAAAGTGCTAGTATTCCTAAGACCTAAGTTTATTCCCACGACCACCAAAAAAAATCAAGAAGAAAAAGAGATGAGGAGGAGGAGGATACCCAACAGGTTTGAAACTACTTAGAATTCCCAAGTCTTCTATTCCCAATATGACCAAAGGAAAAAAAAAGAAAACAAGAAAAAAAGATGTTATTATCAGTGTGTATTTGCATGTGTTGTTGCCTTTAAACTAATTGGATTACAAAAAAAAAGTATATCTAAATTATAGTGCACATTACAGAATTAGGTTAAAAGGAAACTAATTTTTTTTTTAAAGTAGACTGAAACAATTATTAGTCATTTGTAAAAGAAAACCTGTTAGGAGCTTTATATAGAAAACTAAAATATGCTATACCAAATGATTTAAAAAGCAAATTTTTATATGAAGGATTGAAGGGAAATAGACTGAGGAAAAGGCACAGCCTGGGTAAGGCAGCCTGATACTTTAGTAGATGACTGTATACCTTTCTAGGAGCTGTGTCTGAATGCATTTTTTTTTTTTTTTTTTTTTTTGTTTATCAGTAAACATTGACAATCAGTCACAGTCCTAACTTCATTCTGTTTCTTCTCTTTTCTTCCCCATTTAAGGCTGAGTATGAGTTTATCAGCTCTGGTCTCTACCTAGTTGTCTTACTGCACTTGTGTGAACAAAGCTTTTCTGATATGATGGGAAATACAATCGAACCAAGCACGCGCGTCCGAGTAAGTAGTCTTGGCATTGGGGCAAGATGGGAGGTTACCATACAGTTGTTCTGTGTGTTCCCATCATACTCCTTCCCCCAGTCCTTTAGGAGAGGCCTTATTTTGAAATATTTCTTAACAGTGTAGTCTTTATTTAAGGCAAACTGCTGTCTTCTATGATAAATACCCTAATTTTGTCATAGGCTATTCAGAGAAAGAAGCTCTTGAAAGTGAAATATTTCAAGGAGAAGAAATAGGGTCAGAATTAGAAATACCAAGAAACAAAAATTTGTTATTTTTAATTTATTGAAAGAAAGGCCAAAAGAATGTGGGTGATTAAATGTTTGTTGTTATAAATTAATAATATTACCAACTAAGGAAGGAACTAGTTGCTGTAAATGGTGTTTAATATTATTAATTGTACCTTTAGGCTAACTTTTTGTTATGTATTTGTAATCAATGCTCAGTGAATCAAACCTGTTGTTCAGACCATTTTATATATCTCTGTCTTATTGCAACATTCTGAATACTTCCTGTCTTGAAATGTGTTCATAGTATGGTAAAATGTGTGGTAAACCTTTTTATAATTCTTAAGTATATAAAGCTTAGAGTTCATGTTAAGGTGAAATGTTTTCATCTTAATATGATAAAAAGTATAATGCAAAATACATGTTGCTATTCTAAATAATGTTAATAGAAACTAGAAGTATTGTTACACCTGCACTAATTTTAGGATTTAACAGGATTTGAAATAAATTCAGACAGCACATTTTCAGTTTTTTATTACCGTACGTGAAAGTAAATACAAAATTCAAAATACAAGTTACTTCTCTCGTGTTCTTCATTATTACATGGATATTTAAGTGACCCAACTGATAATTACTGACATTAAGATTAAAAAACAAACTTATGTGCTGTGAATATAAGTGTTTTTCTGCTAATTTTTCAGTAGTTCAGAAGTCAGACTGCTATCTGGAATTAATACCATGAAATGATGTCTAAAAAAGTGTGTTAACTCTTGCAAAGGAAGAAACCATATAAAGCATTTAAGTTTCTTTTAACTAATTCTTAAACTATAGTAAAAATCATTCTTAGTTTTTTATTGTACAAGCATTGAGTTACACGGCTCTACAGCTGTCAAGTTTAGGCAGGCAGACATCAGTTCATTTGGGCCCAGAAAACAAAGTTTTGTTTCTCCTCCATACCCCTTGATTTCATAATTTTTTTTGAAAGTGTTAGGAAGGCAGTATTACTGGATACAACAATTATTTGATTATATTTGCTTCCAATTTCATGGTACTGGTTTCCCCATGGTTAATAATGATTACATAAAACGTAATATAATACACCCTCAATGTTTTAATTTTTATTGTTGGGGAAGACCTTTGTTTAAAGGATTAAAATGGTGTTTGACTTCATAAGTAGAAATAAATCTCCTATTCTTTAGATCCATTTGCAACATTTAAACTACTGTATTTCTTTCTGCATTGTTTCTAGTTTATTAACCTTGCAAGAACTCTTCAGGCACATATGGAAGATCTCGAAAGTAGGTGGAATTTTCCCTCCCCAGACTTGTTGAATGTACATTTGCAAATTAAACCCACAGAACAAAAACCTTTAAGTACCAAATTGAGCTTTGGCTTTGGGCATAATACTACTTAGGGTTGTTGATTCAGATGATAAGGGTTGGATAATAGACTTGAGGTTTTTTAAATGTTTTGTTTTTGTTTTTTTTTAATTATTTTTAAGGTGTGGAAGGAGGTAATCTTAACCACTAATATTTTAAATAAACCACTGATTTTTATTACTTGTGATTAAAAGGAAAACAAATTTAATTACTAAATTATATCTGTTAAGGGCTTTGTATTTTAAATATAGGAAAAAAATTATAGTTTTTATTCAGTTTCAGATCATGAAAGATTTTCTTTAGTCTTGCATTTGGTACCAGGAAAATAAGAAAGAGAGGCCAGAGACCCTAAGAAAGGGGTTTTGCTTGTTCTTCTTTTACTTATAGATAGTTCTTTGTGGACCTGTAACACATGGGCAGCAAGAAATCTAGGAGTACATTGTCACAGGCATTTCTGCACCCTGTTGTCTTATAGTGTATCTGTGTGCTTCATACCAAGCATGGACAAAATTGGCTTTAGAGCAATTTCTGGGGGAGATTAAACCCATCTGGTCTGTACCTATTTATTCTTCACCAGAGCAACAAGTTTGCATTCCAGTATAGTCTTGAGTGTTTTAAATGGGTATTTTCATGTGGATTGTGCACTTAACCATCTGCAGAATATGTTATCCAGAAGATGTGTACGCTCATTACCTTTAGAAGACTGGCATTCTTCGAAGATAATATGAGAAGGGGCCAGTCCTCATTAAAATCCTCTACTTCCTTAGATGTTTTAAGACATGGCCTTTTAGAAATATTGTTACACCTTACTAATTTTAGATTTTAACAGGATTTGAAATAAATTCAGACAGCACATTTTCAAGTTTCTTTTTTATTATCATATGGCAAAGTAAAGCCAGTTAGAATTACTATTCACTGTTTTTCATTTTTGCTTTTTTTAACTTTATAACCTTCATAAAAATACTTCATAAGAGCTGGGCATGGTTGCACACACCTTTAATCCCAAAACTGGAGAGGCCAGGCCAGCCTGATCTACAAAGTGAGTTCCAGGACAGCCAGGGCTATACAGAAAAACTCTTGACTAGAAAAACTAAATCAAACAAACAAACCGAAATCACCACATTGGCTAATAAAAAAGTTTAACTTTTGTATCTGAAAGTTATAATTTGTTTTGGTAGATGT
Source organism: Rattus rattus (assembly GCF_011064425.1). Classification (NCBI taxonomy): domain Eukaryota; kingdom Metazoa; phylum Chordata; class Mammalia; order Rodentia; family Muridae; genus Rattus; species Rattus rattus. The sequence continues at coordinate 37,923,683 of NC_046158.1, forward strand.
GGTCATTTGTTTCATCATATTTTTCCTAAGATCTCTCACTTAAAAATAATCCTCATTTAAAATGCAAGCTCCTAAATATAGCATGGTCTTTTTCCATATATGTGAGAGAAGAGAAATAAAGAGGTAAAATTATACAATTCAGCTAACAATGCAGTGCCTCAAATGAATTTCATATTATTAGAGTATTGCTATATTCTGAAAACTAGCTGAATTCTATTCTGTGGAATCACCTAAAAAACATGACATTCGCTTCAATATGACCCTGTGATGTAAAATTTAGCAACAGGGTTTATGTCAGTTATAATGTTAATATTTTTTTCTGCTCTCTATCTGAGTTGATACCGTATCCTAGAGTAAAGAGACCAGTTGGAATTACTATCACCGTGTTTGCTGTTTTTGCTTTTCTTACTTTATAACCTTTATAAGGCTTACTTCAGCTTATCTGCCCTTGATAATAGTGAAAATATTAGGTGTTTATTTGAAAGAACTTAGATTTTTCCCTAACATATAGAGTAGATTATATAACGAATAGCTTATTACCTTGGCTATCCCAAACATTCCAGGATGCTTTATGTTAAAGCTTGTGTCACTAATGGCCATTGAAGAAATTGAGGTCAGAAATGTTATGAAAAAATGGTGTTTCTGAAAGTTGGAGACATGGGGATGGTCGCCGCAGCAGGATTTTTGTCGTTGGTGGTTTCGTTTAGTTTTTTCTTTCTGAATCCAATTATTTTAAGCTAGGCTGTGTCTATATAAAGCTTTTCTTACTCAATAGAGCTTTTCCATGGCATTGTATAGACATAGCTTTGATGTCAATTGCAAGAACATCCGTAACCTCTTATTCTATGTACATTTTTTTTCATTCTCATCGGATGCATCAAACATGCAGCGGTAATAAGCCAGATTCTACTCAGGTGTGTGAGAGCACTTGCCTTAAATTCACTTTTCCTCTGGTGTATGTTGATATACATATCATTAGCTATTATGAACACAAGCTGGTCTCAGAAAACATTTTTTAAAAGATGCTCTTAAACCACATTTTTAAGCATTTTCATTATATGGAAACTATGTAACATCCAAAATGATGTGGGGGTGGGGACATTGTGAATGGGCATCACCCACAATCAGACCACCCTAACACTATCATGATACCTTACCATTTTGACCAACAGTATACTAAATGGGATTTTTGTTTTACCGGTCATTGCTGTTCTGGCTTCATGTTTATACAGTCATTGTCGTCCCTGAAAAGATCATTCTTGATCATCCTGTTCTTCTCTCAACAGCTTCAGAGGATGAGTTCTGAAGATGATGGAGACCACAACAGAAGGCTTGATATTGCTTCACTTCATTTAAGACAAATGGATTATCTGTGAACATGTTTGTTGAAACTGGCAATTAAGTATGAATAATTTCATGGGGTAATGCCTCGTAGATTAATTGACTATACATAAAATGAATATATATATACATGTATAAGTGTAAATATATTCATTCTCACGCATACTGCTGAACTGAAATTCTTGAGCTGGACCTTTAACACTGGCCAGCAGATCTCATGTTTATAATATGTAATCAAAAGCATTTTTCTTTATGTGAGGGGAAAGCATTACCCTTGTTTTAAATATCTACAATGCTCATCAACTTTTTCTGTGTTACATTACTGTAGTCATATTTTATGGAAAAATGTTTGTGTATTAGTCTCTTTGCTAGTGAAAAAAAGTCAGATAAAATGTACTTTTGAAATAAATGCCAGTGGCACCTAATTAGTTTTCCTCTTTAAATGCCTTAAGTTACAGCCACATTTTTGATAATCATTTACTTCCAGTGTTTAAAATTTTTTTAAAAGAATGGGAAGTTCGAAGAGCATTATTATGTTAGGTTTCCAAATTTAATTTGAATTCTAAATCCACTTAGCAATAAAACCCTAATTTTTAAGAAAAAAAAAGTGTGTAAAGGATGCAGTAATGATGGAGAACTTTTGTATTGATTTGCAAAGACGCAGATTATATTTAGCAGGCCGTGTGTAGGTGTTCCTTTCAGGAATAGTACAGCTGTAAATTATATCAGGATTGTCAGTCAAATGATACTTGGTTAAAAATTACTGAAAATCTCAAGTTAACAAATATTTTTTTAAAAGCCCACATTCAAAGTTTAAACACTGGTTTTCAATGTGTTTTTAGTGTTGTCACTTCTTTATAGAGAAATATAATATAAATAACCTATTTGGATCCTGGTCATTTTTAGCTGTTCCTTGATAATTCTGAGCATTTATTTGATGATTGTTAATATTTTTCACTACCTTTGCAAAAACAGATAAATTACTTATTCAACATTAATGAGTTTGCACTATGGTCATGAGCTGTGTAAACTTGCATAATGATTTCCACTGTCAACACCCTTAGGATACACATTTACACTCGCGGGTTTCAGATTAGTCTCATGCTGTGGCAACAGCAACTTTCAAAAACTAAATAGAAACCATGTACATTGTCCATGTGAATGAACAATTTAGTTTGTTGGTGTTAATGTAAAACCTTGGCTTGAAATAAAGTGATACTGATTGATGTATTTTAGTTTGAACTTTTTCCTTTTAAACTGGTCATCAATGAGAAATCCTAAACCTCTTAGGAAAGAATTTAATTAAAGTTTCAACTTTTATGTCATACAATGGTTTTGAAGGGTTTTTTTTTCAAGTTTATTGTATGTCTGAGTGTTTGCCTGCATGTATGACTCTGAGCCATGCTGTAGGTAGAGATGGTTGGGAGCTGACATTTTGTAATAGAACCCAGATCCTCTGCAAGAGCAGCAGATACTCTCAACCCTGCGCCGTGTCTTCCGCTGCTGAACGTGCCTCTAACTTTCGTTATCTGTGCGTTGTCTTTAATCTCCTCAGCACTGAACTCAAAGCAAGCATACTCTACTGAGTTCAGTCTCTGGCCCCCATGTAAAAGCCAGGTATTGGCCTTATGTGCCTATACAATCCCCGGTGCTGTGAAGAAGTGAATTGGGAAGAATACTGGGGTTGTGGTTTACTGAGAGAGACTGTCAACCATGTCTGTGCTGCTCTGACCTCTGCACATGTACCCATACACAAATGTTTATACACCAACATACCAAAGGAAGAATAAATGGGAATAAAAAGTCATTTGTGGTTGTAAGTTAAACAAGAGACCAGACAATGAAAACATAGCCTAACTGTAATTCTATATACATGTATCTACCCAAAATAAGAAACACGATGTCAGGGGCTTGTGATGTGCTCAATCACAGTGTTCTTGCGAGGCATGCACCAGGACCTGGCTTCCATACTTCTTCTCCCCATCTTGCTGCTATTGATGGTTGGGGACAGGGTGGAGAAAATAGTTTCCTCATTCCAAACACACTAAACAAGGCTATCTGGTTACGGTTAATAAGGAGTAAATAATGGCTGTGGTGGTTCACTGTCTCTGTGCCAGCTGCATAGTGGCCTGTGGTAGGTGCTCAGTGTCTAGAGAAGAGGGCCAGGGAGATTGCTCAGTCAGTACCACATGACCCTCAGAGCCCTTTATTTTGTGGTCTCTGCTGTACATGGTGTGTCCTTATCTCAGTGCTGTGGGGTTGGAGATTGAACCCTATCTAGAGTTCATTTGGCCACAGATCCACCTGGCTCAAAAAACAAACCCAGCAGCAATCTGAGGAATAACATCAAGGTTGTCCCTCTTGCCTTGAACACACGTTACATCAGCATACATGAACATGCAGAAAATTTAATGTGTAGTATTTAGTACCAGGTGCCTCTAGACCAGTTGAAAACTGAAGTCACATTGAAGTCACTTTAAAGTGAAATTTTAGAATACCATTCAGCAGCAGTTGTCCGAGTTAAGTTAAAGGTCAAGTCTGTAGGTGCACTGTCTGGTGATACTTTATTGCAGGATATGCTGCTCCGTATGGCAGTGACTGACTGGAGAGCTTAAAATGCATCTAATTGAGTGGATGAATTTAAACTGCATTTAATCTTAAGTAGCCACATGACTGGGTTTTTGGGAGGTAATAGGATTGATAGCAGGTATTAAAAGAATGGTGGGGAAGGTAGGGAGGGATGACCAGCTAATACTCCCTGTTAGCATCCAGAGTACCAATCAGGTAGACCTCTCACAGAATGCTTACAGCCAGGGTAAACTAGTGCAACATTTAGTGTCACATATCTCTCGGCAGGTTGTCACCAGTTTGTGGTTAGGAGTGTCATTAGAAGGCATAACCCATCATGCCTGTAGTCTCATCAGGCAGGGTGCAAATTTGTACCAAAAAAAGAATATTATTTCTAGAGTTGTACTTGGTCCTCCTCAGTTTTGGCATGCGTGGTTTTGTGCCATCAAAAATGTAATTTCCTTGTAGTGAAAATGCATCTACTTGGTATAGGAAGATATAAGGGTGATCTAGGAAACCTTTGCTCAAGGGACTCACAGGTTAACCTGGCTGGCCATCTCCATGACTTCTTAGCTAGAGCTGTAGTCTTTCCTTTGAAAGAATCTATAACAATTGATTATAAATAAATACTACTCATCCCGAATAGTCTACACAAGGGAGGAAACTAGGAACAAGTGTGGAGTATAGAGTCTCAAGATCTGTAAAATGTCTCCCTCTTACAGGGAAACACCAAAGGAATTGATTATCACTATAGCCAGTGAGACAGTTAGCTCCTTAGGAGCATGGGCTCTGTCCTGCTGGGTGGTGGCGGCCTCAGTAAGGAGTAGATCGCTAAAGGGTAAATGCAGCAATCGGAAGGAGCAGTAAAGGAGACCAGGCCGAGAGCTGCGTTTTACCAGCTTTATTGTACTGGAGCTTTCATTTATTCAAATGAAAACTACTTAAGAAAACTTGTAAGTTAGCTCTGTGCTGGTTCCTTTTCTGAAACCTACTTTTTTTCCTTTTAATCAGAAGGTTTATGTTTTGTCACATTGAATACATGAAAATATTGTTAGAAGAATAAGGAATACCATAAAAGGTTCAGTTTTCCGTGGCAAATTTTACATGACAATCTTGCACAGGAAATTATTTTATTGTCAAGGTGTTCAGTGTGCTCGTCTGATGTTCCCAAACTCTCAGTCCAGCTGAACAGAGTATTCATCTTCTTCCGCAACTACCAGAGCACAGGCATCACTGTAAGGCGATTGTGGTGCAGGAGAGAAAGAGGTGAAGCCAGAGCGTGTGCTCCTTCTGTAGAGGAACCAAATGACCGCTCCCAAAACTGCCAGAGTCACTGTGCTAGCGATCACCAGAGTCGATATTAAAATGTGGTTATCTGCACACACAAAAAAGACAGGATTCAGGAGGTCAGTATACAGGTTGGAAATCGTGCATTTGAAGCATTTTCATTTCTTCATGTGTTTATGTGCAGACTTTCCCAACTGCTGAGAAAAGTTACATATTCTTTACTAATGATCTTGAGCCTTCTGGGTAGGCACGTGGGTAGAAGGTTCTCGCCAAGGCAGGTAATCCAGGTCCACATGGTGGAGGGGAGAGAACGGCCCCCTGCAAGGTGCCCTCTGACCTCCATGTTCGTGCGTGCTGTGGTGTACAGTTCTTTTAAATTTCGCATTTGTGAGAAAAATAGCCATACTTGAAACTTTCAGTTAAAACATTTCAGTTCTATGTTCTTGATTTTTTTTTTTTTTTCTTTTTTTCATAGCTGGGGACCAAACCCAGGGCCTTGCGCTTGCTAGACAAGCGCTCTACCGCTGAGCTAAATCCCCAACCCCTATGTTTTTGATTTCTGTCAAGATTTTTGAGTCTTGTTTTCTGTGGTCTTGCTTATGCCTTTTTTTTATTCCTTTCCTTACTGAACCAAGGTTTTAAATTCTCACCTACTGTTACCTTGAACAAGTCTTAAGCAAAACCATCAAGTGGGTTCTGATGGTCCGTCTGCCTTTGCTATTAATGATGTGCTTCACAGAAATGGCACTAAGAGGTACAGTACCTTGCATTCTTCTCTTAAAGTAGCACTGTATTTGTGGATTCCTGAAGTTTACTAATGTGAGCAACCTTTTAGTTCTTGAAAACTCTCAGATCTTTCTATAGAAACGTAGTTTAACAAATTAGTAATTGGGATGGTAGATATATATTATAAAGTATTCAAATTATGCACAGCTTCATTGCACATGGATTTTATTTACATATAATTCTAAATATTTCGATTGGTGCTTCTTAAAGTGGGACCTAAAGTGGTTAGAGACTAGGGGGATAAATCTGGCCACATGTCTTGTAAAGGTAGGAAAACAGTGTTACATAACAGTAATGACAGTGTCTCAAAAAAGACTTCTGAAATGTTAGTTCATAGTTTTCATAGTCACATTAATTTCACACTGCCTTAAAGCGTTTACTATTTGACTCCCCATGTGGACACCGAGTCTGTTGTTTATGTGTAATAACAATTAGGTATACTTTGGTGACATGGTGACACGATCACAGCAACTTAGAGAAACAGTGCATTTGAGGCTGAAAGAGCAGCAAGGTAATTTAGGATTGTTACAGCTGTATAATCACATGTTTAACCAAAAGTAAAGGATCTGTAAGTATAGGACGGCATTTAGACGAGACACAGTAAGTTCATCTATGTTTTCACATTCTGCAAGTAAGTGAGTTACAAAGCTTTCTGTTGACTAGCTTTAAAACATGTCATCTTACCAAAGTTGTCATTTAAAAGTGTTCAGTTTCGGTGCTGGAGAGATGGCTCAGTGGCTAAGAGCATGGTCTGCTCTTCCAGAGGTCCTGAGTTCAATTCCGAGCAACCACATGGTGGCTCACAGCCATCTGTAATGGGATCCCATGCCCTGTTCTGGTGTGTCTGAAGACAGCGACAGTGTGCTCACATACATAAAATAAAAGTGTTCAGTTTCAAGTTACTGTCTACTCTGCAGAGTTTGATTCTGGGCACTGTTTAAGCAAGGTGCCCAAGTTCATTTAACAAGCAACAACAAAAGCTGCAGTCCTTTGCTTGATGCTGTGCTCACCGGGGTGGCCTCTCTCTCCTGTGTGATATACTTAATCCTTCAAGATCTGGCTATCCTGTTCATCTGTAGTGACCTTTGATGTATCACCCGGTAGGCTAACTCCATGTGCTTGCCACACCAAGTGCCTTCCTCCCCTGTGGCCTCACACTCATCACATCCTCAAGAAGGCCTTCTTTGTTTCCATAGAGAGCTTGTTCACTAAAACTGCTGTTCCAGTTCTGTTTTCCTTGCTTCAGCTCAAGTGTCCCTAAAAACTGTCAATACATCAGACATTTTTTTTTTCCTGCAAATCTTTCTGCTTTGCTAAAACTTCACACTTGAGGTTTAGCCTGGCCACCTTCTGACACAAAACCAAATGTGCAGACTTTCCAATTGCTCTTTACATGGTCTGCCTGCTCTTTTCCTCCAAAAGTTTGAACAACATAATCCTTTTACTTTTTTGAAAGTATATGTCTACACAGCTAAAAACTGCAGCTACAGTTAGTTGTAAGAAACCATGAGAACAACCAAAATGGCTGGGTACGCCTGTGAAGGATACTTTTTTTTTTTTTTTTTTTTTGTTCTTTTTTTTTTCGAGCTGTGGACCAACCCGAGCCTTGGCGCCTCCTAGGTAAGCGCCTACCACTGAGCTAAATCCCCAACCCCCATACTTTCTTAACTAAATGATTTGAAGTAGGAAGGACCACCTTTAATCTTGATCTTCTGAGGTAGGAAGAGCCATCTTTAATCAGGGCCATAATTTCTGGTGGCCACCTATATAAAGGATGTGGAAGAAGGATCCTTCAGCAGCAATAGAGCCTACCTCTGGGATTCCAGTGTATACTAAGGACCAGTGGAGACATCAGCTTTTCAGACTGAACTACTCCTGGATTCCTGGGTGTTTGTAGGTAGACAGCCATTGTTGGGCTAGCTGGACTACAGCTCATAAGCCACTGTAATAAACCCTGACTAAATCAAGGTCTTGATACGCTTCTATATCACTACTCAATCCACTACTCAAACATGTTTTCAAATAACATGCTTAAACTGCTTTTGTGTTTTAAGTAAGTATGGTCAAGTTGACTGTCACTGCCATCCCTCTACAGACATGCTCTGAGGCTGAAACTCAGTAACACTCCTCTCTCCCTAACTCCTGACATCATAAAAATGTATGATCATTCCAGATTAGTCTGTGAAGTTAACTATTCTGAGTACCATATGTAAGGACACATTTGTCTTTTGGTGAATGACTTGCAGTAATTTTGTGTCCTCTAGACTTGTGTCTAGCATGTGCCAGAATTTCCCTTTAGGGTTGAATATTTGGTATCAAATCTGTAGATCCACACGGGTTACTTCCATTTATGAATTATGAATATGGCCTTACGAATACATGTGTGCGGAATCTTCTTGGGTATATGTCCAGAAGTAGATACACGCCTGTTTTTACTATGGCAATGCTAACTTCATATTAGTACACAAAGGTAATTTCTGCACATCACTGTTAACCATAGCTATTGTCACTCCCTTTCTCTGTTAATAGCCAAACAATAAGGGTGATGTGGGTTTTTTTTTTTTTTTTTCCAATAATGCCACCCTTTGTTTTCCTATGGGAAACTGGGGGTGTGACACATTTTTGATAATTCACATAGTTGTATTATAACAAACTAATAGAAACTAAGCATGAAGGAAGTTTTATATATAATGGGCTCTTATATAAAGTTTATTTAAAAATTTCCCATCAGAACAATCTAGTAGAATTGTGGTCAAAAGATTTGGCCAAATATTTCACAAAGGAAAATACAGAAGTACTTGCTTGACATCAGAAAAATAAAAAGTTTAGTATACACCAGCGTGAATGACGGAAATGGACCCTACCATCCTGTGAGTATGAAGCACATAGAACTCCAGCACCTCACCAATGGGTTATGACCGTTTTGTCACTAAAATGTGTACCCAGTTTCTACCTAAGCATAACTGTTACAAGACATATGGGCAGTTTGGGGCACATATTTTAAGAATGTTGGTCAAGATGACAACATTCATCTTGTTCATTCCATGTTCATTCACTTGTTCATTCTATTCTAGTTCATTCCAAAGTAGAAACTAAAGATTAGAAAGCAAGGGCAAGTGTCTATAAACATACAGCTAAGCAATTGAGGGGGAGGGGATGTGTAAACAGGTCAACATAAAGTTCCAGAGGGAAAACTAGACAAATACATGATGTAACTGGGGAGGCAAAGGATGGTGGGTCAATGTTAGTTCTTGGCCAACTCAATCTGCATATAAAATTCCAGGGCTACACAGTGAGACAAAGAAACAGCAAACAAACAAACACCCTCAGTGAAGTTCAAGAACTCTGGGGTTAGGCATTGGAGTGGGAAGGAAGTGTCCAGTGAAATTAGTCGGATAAATATTGCATTCACGGGGACATAGAACAGTGACTAATGAGTGCATGGAGGCAGGTCAAAGGTCAAGTCCTTGTCATCAATGAGCAATACACATGTATAGAAATGACATTGCAACAAAACTCTACAACTGATAGGTTAACAAGAGAGACTCCAGTGTTTGGTGAAAGAGACCTTTAGAGGGAAGGATTGAGAATGTGGTGGTGGTGAGGGATATATTAACTATCTTGGTTTGACCGACAGTGCTACTGGTGGATGCATAACACATCAAATGGCATCAAGAGTGCATGTTGCCTTGTTAATTATACCTAATGATATTAAGGTTAAAAGTTAATAATTGATGGAATTCGGAAACTTTCCCAACAGATACCCATTGCTACTGGGAATGCAAACCTGTATAACTCTGTAACAAAACAAATAGAACAAACTTACAGATTCTGTTTTCAACGTTGCAGCCTCTAGATAAATATATTTGTGCAAGATGATTCATTTATTGAAGCATTGTTTATAATAGTAAATAATATGGAAACAACCAAGTGGAAGCATCACACTGGTTAATATATCTACATACTGGCAGGGAATCCAGACCAACCAATTTATATATCGATACTGAACTGAGAAAAAGTCACTAAGCTATTCATGAATAAGAGAGGCAAAGTAAGTCACACACTTCAGCCTCTCGCATTACTCCCACATCCCCCACATCATCCTCCAGCTTAAAAAAGAAGTTAAAGAAGAAACTGCATAGAATGGTGCCCAATAAGGGTGTGATACAGAAAGACAGATGGGGCCCAGGCTTGCCGTATATAGGTTGGAATTCAAATAATGCTCCTCTTTAGAACTGCTTTCCAATCAGGTGGTGGTGGGCTATGCCTTTAGTCCCCAGCACTTAGGAGGCAGAGGCAGAGGCAGATAGATATCTGAGTTCTAGGCCAGCCTGGTCTACAGAGTGAGTTCCTGGACATGAACAAAGAAACTCTTGTCTTGAAAACAAACAAAATCCCAAACACAAGTTTGAGTCTTAAGAATGCATTTAAAGTCCAACATAGATATTCTTTACGAACTGTACTTGTAACTATGAGGTGAAACCTTTAAAAAGCATATAACCATTCCTCACAAAAACATTAAGAATCCCACATAAAAAGACATTATTTAAAACCACTCATTACATGGATAATTTACTTTAAATGTCATGTCTTTTAAATTTAATGTTTTATTGTATGTGAGGGGTGTTTTGACTGCATGTATGTCTGTGAACTGTGCACATGCCTGATGTCCATAGAGGCCAGTGGACTTCACCAAATCCCCTGGAACTGCTGTCACAGCAGGTTGTGAATAATCATGTATTTGAACCTGGGAATTGAACCTGGGTCCTCTGGAAGAGCAGCCAGGGCCCTTCACCCCTGAACCATTTCTCTAATATTATCTTACCAGACCCTAATGTAATATCTTTCTTTAAGAGACTTTTCTATATTCTGATAAAGTTCTTTATGTTACATAATTAAGTAGGTCTACAGTATCTTAACATGTCAGAATATATGTTTAGTGTTACAGGAATTTTTTTCGAGATTTACTTATTTGTTTTATGTAAGTAACTGTCACTCTCTTCAGATACACCAGAAGATAGTTTCAAGCCACCATGTGGTTGCTGGGAATTGAACTCAGGATCTCTGGAAGAGCACTCAGTGCTCTTAACCTCTGAGCCATCTCTCCAGCCCTTAAATATATATATTTTAATGTATGAAAATTTTTAAGATTTGAATGTTACTTACCTGATAAATACTTCTTGTCATATGGGACTAAAATGCAAAAGAAAAAATCGAAATTAAAAAATTTTAAGGATGGTTTATAAGATTTACTTTACATACAGCTCTTAAAAATGGATATATCCCCTGACGTTAATATCCCCACTTCTACTGCTTCGTCAAGTCTCTATCTTACCTGTTTCAGATTTATTTTTTAAAAATCAGATATCTAGGCCTGAAAAACGCATTGGCTTTGTTGCTAGAAAAAGAATAAAGCATACAGTAATAGAGGAGAGAAATAAAATCCTGGTTGTGGAGTCTGTAGGAAATGTAAACAGCCGTGGAACTGCTCTATGTTCTGTTTTTGGTTTTTTTTTTTTTTTTTGTTGTTTTTTTTTTGAGCTGGGGACTGAACCCAGGGCCTTGCGCTTTTAGGCAAGCGCCACCACTGAGCTAAATCCCCAACCCCTGTTTTGTTTTTAATATTGAAGAGTTCATGTACTCGAGTGTTTCACAAGTGTAACACATCACATGTCCAGTGCCCGTAGAGGTTACAAGACGCATCAGAATACCTACAACTGGATGTGTTTGTGCTGGGAACCAAATCCAGGTCCTCTGCAAGAGCAACCAGTGTTCTTATGATCCCTGAGCCATGTCTCCAGCCTTTGTTTCTGGTATTCTTGAATTAGTATTTGTTTTATATAACAGTGCTCTCAAGCACCGTATATGAAAAGGTCCCATTTGCACGTGTGTGTCTGAGGGTGACTGTGGGGGTGAGTGAGTGTGACATCACTATGTAGAGATCAGAAGACAATGTCTTTTAGATTTTTATTTTTATGTGTGGGTGTTGTGCCTGTAGGCACATCTCTGCACGGGTGCCCTTAGAGGCCAGAAGAGAGAGCATTAGAGTCCCTAGGATTGGAGTTACAGTTGTGAGCTGCCATGTGGGAATTAAACCAGGGTCCTCTGGAGGAGCAGCCATGATGATCTCTAGCACTGAGCCATCTCTGCAGCCACAGCTCACAGTAGCCATACACATAAATGGAATAAAATAAGACAAAAACATTTAAAGTTGGGATACTACTTCTATAAAACTACTCTGAGCTGGGGACCAGAGTAAATACTTAAATACTTTAAGTATTTACATTTGCTTACTGAGAAAATAGTTATTCAGAATTTTAGAACAAATTACATTCACCATTTAACAAACAATGTGAACATTTTAGAACTTGTCCATTTTGTTAAACTTTAATAAATCAGATAAGTGTATTTTAATACAGAATGCATCATGAAGTATGATGTAATTTTAATGACATTTTGTTTACCCAAAACAAACATACTAGTTTTGTAGAGAACATGATTCCTGAAAGTAAAGTGATGTAAGTATTTTAAGATTATGCAGTATTCTTCTTTACCACTTCTTAGTCAGAGCACAGGCAAAGAGAACATGGAAATTCTCTTGAAGAAATTTATGGGCTCTTAGGAACTTCTAAGATTAGGCACATAGAATTAAATTGTGTCTGCTTCACGTGATCTAGCTCCAGTCTTGAAATGTAAGAGAACTATTGACTTTCAAGAGACTAGCACACAGCCATGTTATGTTCTGAGGACTTAATTTATGAGATGTGTGTGGTGTGCCTAAAATATGTATCCAAAACAAACCCTGTGTTCCCCGTCCCTCCTAGACTGGAGAAAAGACATTCGGACTTACTTGCTGTTTTGCAAAGTGTTCCTGTCACAGAAGACATTTCACAGTTTCCTTTTCTCCATTCACCTGTCTTGGCATACAGAAAACCACAGGTGTCAACTAGGTCCTCACCATCCTCATCTGCCCACTTGTCGAATGTCATATTTGACTGATCAAACCACTTGAAACTTGCATCTGTCAAGTAAGGAACATGATGAGAGGTTTCAAAGGTGTTAAGATATTTTCATTAAAGGTAGGGACTTAGTAGCATATTTAATGGTCTAATTTTTGGTTGTAGGATTAAAAGTTGTAGAAGGAACACTATATTGTATTATACATAATCATCAAAGGGTATTGATTTTAATAGGATTCTGGAAAAGGTACCTTTTTTTGTGAAGAAAAGCATTTTGATGAAATAACTTAAAATAGTTAAATATTAACCTTATTTATGACATTTAAAATGTGACTATTATCTCTGTGTGTACATACATACTTTGTATATTACATATTATACTACTATATATAAATTATACAGACACTATAAGATCCATATGCTTTGTAGTTTTGTATAGTAACACAATTTATAGTCAGGTGGTGGTGGTGCACTTCCTTAATCTCAGAGCTTGGGAGGCAGAAGCAGGTGGATCTCTGAGTTCGAAGTCAGCCTAGCAGTAGCTAAATTACAGTTGTACAAGGAAAATTTTATGGCTGAGTCACTATAACATGAGAAGCTATATTAAAAGGCCACAGCATTAGGGAGGTTGCGGACCACTGGTCTAGGGAATTAAAGAACCAAACATCGTATGTCTCACTAACATTAAAAAACAAAAACAAAAACAAAAAACAGCCATGCCTCACAGGGCAAACACCACTTACCATCAGTGTCATAAAACATGCCAAGCAGAAGGTCATCCGGGCCTTTCCATCGCTTTTGTAAAGTGTCCAGTATAAATGCGTTTTCTTCTTCATTGTGTATACTTACCAGGTCTGCCCCTGAAATAATTTTAAAAGAAGAGCAACTTCAAGAATCAATTGAAATAATGACGTATATAAAAGCTTTGAATTATGTTTCATACTTTTGCATAGTTTTAAACAGGTGGGAGTGTGCGTGGTTAAAACGTCTGTGGTCCAAAAGTCAAAGCACACCACGGACCGCTTTGATGGCTAAGCAGGTTAAAGGCACCAACTACCAAGCCTGGCTGAGTCCCATCTCATGATGGAAGGAGAGAACTGACTCTTACAAGTGGTCCTCTGACCTACACACATGTGGCTCATGTAGACATCATACATCTTCAGGAATGATTTCTTAATACATATTTGTCTGTCTTGATTAAGAATGGCCTCCAGAGACTCAAATGTTTGAATGCTTGGTCATCAGGCTGTGGCACTACTTGAGAAGGATTAGGGGGCTGCGGCCTTGTTGAAGGAAGTCTCTCACTGGAGGTGGCCTTTGAAGCTTCAAAAGCCCAAGCTAGCTCTTCCTGCGGCCTGCAGAGCTAGATAGAACCCTCAGACACCTCTCTAGCACCCTGTCTGCCTGTGTGATACCATGCTCACCGCCATGGTGGCCATGGACCAAACCTCTGACCAGCCCTAATTATATGTTTTCCTTTATAAGAGTTCCTGTGGTCATGGTGTCCCTTCACAGCAAAAATACACCAAAACAATATTATCAAAGAGGACAACCAGAAACTGAGCAGGCTCTTAGAGCATTAAGCCAGGTGGTGGTGGTGCACACCTTAAACCTAGTGCTTGGGAGGCAGAGGCAGGCAGACTTCTGAACTTGAGGCCAGCCTGGTCTACAGAGCAAGTTCTAGGATAGCCATGGCTAAACAGAGAAAGCCTATTTTGTAAAAAAAAAAAAAAAAAAAAAAAAAAAATGGGGAATGGGGGGGGACGGGAGGAGAGAGAGACAGAGACAGACAGAGACAGACAGAGAAATAGTGTTAAAAGTCAATTTATCACAGAAAGAAATATAACACAGGAAATGTGTGAAAATTTCTCACCGTTAAAAAGAAGGTGAAAGCTTAGGACCTGGGAGATGGCTCAGCTAATGCTAGTTAGCTCTGCAAGCCTGGCAACTTGAGTTCAATCCCTTCAACCCCCACCAAAAGTCAGATGTAGTAACATCTGTAACCCCTGCATGCCCACATAGAAATGAGAGGTGCACACAGAAGAACTGCCCGACAGTTTGTGGACTTGCTAGCCTATAACATGGTCTACAGCAGCAGAAGTAAGAGAGCCCCTGCCTCAGGGAAGTGGAAGGCAAGAACTGACTCCCAAAGGTTGTGGGCGAATGTGCTCCCACAAACATACAGCCACACAAAATAACAGTTTTGTGAAAGATGAAAATTAAACTTTCAGATGTGCAGACTAGCCAATTTGATGTAGAAAACTAGGCACTGATAATATGGGCAATCAGTACAATAACAATATTTTGGGGAAATTTCTGGTGATACATGTAAGACCTAAAAGCACATACTACTCTTTGAGCAATAATCCTTCATAGCATATCCTGTGTTAATCATTGGCTGCCACTCCAAGTAGGCACAAGGATCAGTCACATGTTGCACGGGGCGCACATTGCTTTTCTCAGGCAAAATCACTATAGCTTATTCAGGACATTGAACGATTGAGACCACAGTTACTAAAATGTTAATGGTTATCTCAGGATGGCCCAACTTAGGTTTTGCTTGCTTGTTTTTTTTTTTTTTAACTACTCTTCTAAATATTCTATAACAGTTATTGTGTAATTATGAAAGGGCTTTTAAAAAGGAAGTCATGCCTTTAAAGTCAGAGTGCAGCAAGGCTTTCTAAGTTTACCTTCTTAATCTCTTAGGTGTCTCATGCTTTGCATGTCCATAGCTATGGTGGGTAGACTGAGAAGCCCCCCCCCACCTCCTGCTGTTATAGGTTCATGTATTTGAATTCTTGGTCCCCAGATGGTGGAACTGTTTGAGAAGGATTAGTGGGCATGGGTTTTTTTAAAGAAGAGATGTGTCACTTGACACATCTTCAAAAGTCCCTGCCATCCTGTTAGCGCTCTGCTTGTTGGTTGTGGTTTGAGATGTAAAGCTCTCAGTTACCACTCCAGTGCTATGCTTGCTTGCCTTCTGCCATGCTCCCCCATAATGGTTTTAGACTCTAACCCTCTGGAACCATGAGCCCCAAATGAAATGCTTTCCTTTATAAGTCGACTTGCCCATGGTGTTCTGTCACATAAATCACAAAGTCCCTAAGAAGTTACCACTCCCTGCTTGCCTTCGGCTTGTCATATCTTAATGCAAAATACACTTAATCCAACTTCAAAAGTGTCCAAAGTCTTTCACAGTCACAGTCTCAGCATGGTTTCAAAGTCCAAAGTCTCCTCTGAAACTCAAGGAATCTCTTAATTGCATGCTCTGTAAAATCAAAAGGCAAATCACATCTTTCCAACACACAACGGCAGAGAATATACATCATTCCAAAAGGATGGAGTGGGGCACAGTGAGGAAACAGCGGACCAAAAGGAGTGGGGCACAGTGAGGAAACAGCTCCAAATCCTACAGTTCTGTGTCTGGTTTCAAAGGGCTGAGTGGCTCTGTCCTTCCAGCCTTGTTGACTGCAACACACTTCTCTCTCTCCGGCTGGCTCTACTCCTTGCATGCAGCTCTCCTTGGCCGACTTCCAACAGCCCTGGCACCTCCTATATCCCAGAGTCTCCAATGCAATCCAGGCTTCATTTTCACAGCTTCGAGCAATGACCTCAAAGGGCCTCCATGCAGGGATTCTCACTTGGCCTCAGCAGCCCTCCTTAGCCGTGGGGTGGAGGAAAATGACAAACTTGTGTATCTTTCATGACTCAAGCCAGAACCACACAGCAAATGCTGGCACGTTGGCTACCTGCTTGGGATGGGGCCAGGCCCTATCCTTGAACTACATTTCCATAAGCTTTGATTGCTGCTCTTTAGGATAAGAAAATCCCTCAGGCCTTTGCTTTCCAAGTTGAGGGTTAGCTGGGTCCGTGCTCACCCTGAGGGAACCATGCTCTCTATTCTGGTTCACATCAAGCCTCTCCTACCTCTTTCAGCACAATCCTTGTCCCCAGTATCAAATTTTCCCGGTGGTGATTTTCTCTCCAAACCGTATCAAGGCAACTTCTAAAACAGAGCATTTAATTTGGAGCTCATGGTACCGGAGGGTCAGAGTCTATGGCCATCAGTGGGAGGAAGTGTGGCAGCAGGCAAGCATGGTGCTGGAGCACTAGTTGCCCTGTTTGCTCCTTTTCGTATGTAGGCTTGCACAAGAGTGATTACTGATAATCCTGTGACCAAGTCAGTATCCGACTGCCTTGAACTCGCCTCTGCTAATGAAACTGTCCTAAAACTTTCCAATTTAGCCTCTGGTGTATTCTTAGGACAAGAGAAAAAGAAGCCACATTCCTTGCCAAAATATCACAAGCCACTTATCTCAGTTGCTAATATTGTCCATCTCTGAAATCTCTTAAGGCGGACCCCCATAGTCCACATTGCTCTTAGCATGACTCTCTTCCAGGACCTACTAGCATGGCCCCTTCAGTCCCTCTTAGCATCCAACTGCTTTCTTAGTCCAGAGTTCCAAAGTCTATATTCTTCCGGAATAACCCGCATGGTCAGGCCTGTGGCAATGATAGCCCACTCTCTGATACCAACTAATATCTTTGTTACTTTTCTATTGTGTTGACAAAACACCACTATGACCAAGGCAACTTGTAGAAGACAGCATTTAATTTGGAGCTCATGGTTCCAGAGGGTTAGAGTCTATGACCATCATTGTGGGGGTGGGAGGAAGCAGCAGGCAGGCATGGTACTGCAGAAGTAGTTAAAAAAGATTTCCTCTTGATCCACAAGCAAGAGACAGAGAAAGCTGACTGAGAATGGCTTGGGTTTTGAAACCTCAAAGTCCATCCTCAGTGACGACAAGGCTACACCTTAATACTTTATAACTGGGAGGCCGACATTCAAATATATGAGCATATGGGAGCCATTCTTATTCAACCCACCACAACATCCTACCTATTCCCTATTGAGAAACATGTATTATATTTTCAGCTGTGGTTACAGGTTTATAATGTATAATCCATATCTTATTTTATATGTACGTTATATAACATTCAAAAAGGTTTTTTTCTCGATAAAGGAACACAAAATAAGAAATCTGCAGTTTTGATAACTGAAAATTACCAACTGTTTTGTGCTACTTTATTATATTGGGTATGGCATCTTTCTTTGGCTCTTAGCTAGTGATTACCGCGGATTTTAATTGAGATTTTACATACATAGCTTGCATTTTAACTCTTTGGTTCTTTACTATTTCTATTAACCCATAGCGATATTTTAAATAAGTGTTATGAAAGCAACCTACAAAAAATTATGTTTTTTAAAATTTATTTTTCTTTTCAGTGTTTTGCCTGCACGTATGTTTGAATGAAGGTGTCAGATCCCCTGGGGGAGGAGTTACAGACAGTTGTGAGCTGCCATGTTGGAGCTGAGAATTGAACCCATGTCCTCTGGAAGAGCAGCCAGTGCTCTTAACCACTGAGCCATCTCTCCAGCCCCCTGTTTTGTTTTTAACCAGGGACAGCTGAAACCACCTCCTGTCTAGTAAATGCCATAAGTACTGTTACCTATCGACTCCAGTACTTACTGGTAAAGTGTAACCAAACTAACTGCTGGGGTTGGGGTGGGTGCTTGGGATTAAGCTTAAGACCTTGCTCATAGGAGGCTGGCACTCTACCATTGAGTTATATCCCTAGCCTTGAAGTGAGTATACTTTTAACTCAGAAAAAGACATCATTTAAACATAAGACCAATTTAAAAATTCCCAAATAGATTCCTTGCGTCAACTAGAAGCCCAACAGGAGTTCACAGGCTTCTAAACAAGTAACAAGAATCAGGCTGCAAAACTGCTCAGTGTTTTAAAATCTATTTCACCTAATTTCCTAAAATATATTTGAGTCACACAGGAAGCCAGTCAGGTGCCATTTTTGCTTGTGTACAATAAACAGTTGCTTATCTGATAAATGTATAGATTGTATTTTTAATAAAAGGGTAAAAAAGGTTTTACAATGAGCTAATATTGGGTCATGTCTGTTCACAGTTTGCAACCTCCAGTATAGTTACTGGGATCTCCGTTTATGTCTAATATAACTACTGCAAATTATCGAGAAAGAGGAAGGTATCAGGCATGATTGTACGGCTCTACAATCCTAGCACTTGGGAGGTGCACTTGGAAGGTCATGAGTGAGAGGGGAGTTGGAGGCCAGCCTAGGCTTTCCACACTGTGTGGTGTGACCTTGTTTTGAAACAGATGTAGAGACTGCAAATGGTTTTTTGAGGACAGCTCATTTAACAAATCTCTTAAGACTAGCAAAATTGCTATTCTGCTCACTTTCCTTGAAATAAACTTAGTATAATGGAAATTGTGTTGTCCCCCTTCCCCCCTGCTGAAAGTCAACATGTCAACACCATTTAGCAGCTACCAACTTTTCCAGGGGAAATAAATACGTTTATGTACAATGTGGCACAATGTGGCCGGGCAGGCCTGGTACACACTTTTTAAATAATTACTTATTTTTATTACTTATTACTTATTTTATTACTTTATTACTTTACTTATTTTATGTGCAGTGCTATTTTGACTACATGTATGTCTGTGTGAGGGTGTTGGATCCCCTGGAACTGGAGTTACGAACAGTTGTGAACTGCCATGTGGGAGCTGGGTATTGAACCTGGGTCCTCTGGAAGAGCAAGCAGTGCTCTAAACCACTGAGCCATTTCTCCAGCCCCTTGGTATACACTTTTAATCTCAGGTCTCAAGAGGCTGAAGCAGGAGGATCAAGTGCCCCAGACCAGCCTACATATACACCGAGAGCCTGTCAAAACCACACCGAACTATGTGCTAGTTCAACAGAATCAATAAAACTATATTTTGATTTATCCCTTTCTATAATAACTATGATTTTAATTAAATATCAGTAGTCTTTCAAAATGTTGTACTCATGATTTTTCAGAAATTGTGCTTTTTATTTTATTTTTTTTTATGAGAGTATTTATTATACTGGCTTATATGATCCAAGGGGTTGACATTCTGTGACAGCCATTTGCAAGCTGGAGAGCCAAAGGAAGCTCATAATGGCTAAGTACGAGATGCCTTAGAACAGGAGAAGAGGCCTTAGGGACAGGTCCTACATCTGGGGGTGAAGGCGGGGTATACTCAAGACAGTAGTGTGAGATCCAGAGTCAATGGCTGAAGAAGCTGGAATCAGGTCCAAGGGACGAAGCAACCACTTCTGCTTTTGAAAGAAGAACAAGAGGGGGAGGGCATTTGTCCCTCTTCCTTTCGACTTACTTGCCCCACTTGAGTAGATAATCCCTACTCACTCTCAGGGCCGGCGCTTGCACATGGAGCTTGTGCATCCGTAGGCCTTTCTCCTGTGTGATGACTCTCGTGAGCATCCTCAGAAGTCGTTTACCAACATCCCAAGCATCCCTCAATCCAGCGACCCTGGGGACTGAACTCTGAGTCACCGCTGAAGTTTGCCCTTAGCCATTCTTTTTTTTTTTTTGAGACGGGGTTTCACCAGGACTGCAAAGCCTGTTTGAACCCCTGATCCTCCTGCTTCTGCTTCCTAAGTGCTGGGATTATAACTGGGCGTCTCTACATCAGGCTAGCCCAGAGTTCACAGAGATCTTCCCAAGTGCAGGCATTAAAGGCAGGGAGGGCATTGCTAAGTAACAGCGTTGGGAGTTTGAAAAGAGTGTGATGAGGTGATCGAGTGGATTCTCAGTCCTGCCACAGAAGGTAAGGCCCCTTTAAGGAACTAAAGGCCAGTCCCACTGTCTCATATTTCACCCTGAGGTCCCATGGTTTTAGATTTAGCTAAGGAATGTCAAAACAACATTGGGTATCAGAAGCTTGTCTTTTGGGACAGAGCCAGATAGATACATAAGCTGTCTCTACTCCATGCACACCTTTAACAAGCGACAGGTAAGCAGTTCACTGGCCGAGCACACACACTACGCACGTGTGGGGACTTGGGCGTAGAGAGTAAATTCCAGGACGCGCAGGGCAGCAGGGACAGGCTGGGGCGGGGGCATACTCAAACGACAGAGATTTTCTTGGGGTCCTATGACAAATGCATATAGTCCTATCTACTCAGGAGACTGAAGCAGGAGTTTAAGGCCAGCCTGGACAGTGTGCATTCAGTCTTTAAAAAAAAAAAGACATTTTGCTGAGAGTGTGAGATATGTCTGTAGTTCCGGCAACTGGAAGGCCAACACCTACCTCCTGTGTGAACAACCTGTCTCAAATATTACTTGTTAAATTTGAACTATAGAGCTGGGGAGATGGTTCAGTGAGCAAAATGCTTGCCTCACAAACATCAGGACCGAGTTCAGATGCCACAGCCAACATATAAAGTCACAGGATTCCTGGGGCTAGATGGGAATAGAGACAGAACCTTCCAGAAGCCCACATATAGTCCTCCAGCTAGCCTGGCATAACGCAGTAAATAACAAAGAGACCTTGTTGAGCAAAATGGAAGGGGGGGACCCAGCGGAGGCTGCCCTCCATATTCACCCACATCACAGATGTGAACAGCAGAGCTGGCTGGGGGTTGTGGGGCTTTTTGTCTGTTGGCTATTCTATAAAATCATTTAAACTTGTTACATATTATGAGATTGGAATACAAAGAGAATAATTTGCTTTTAAGGAATCCTGTGTTGGGGGTGAGGGGAAGTTCTTGTCTGTTTTACAGTAAGTGACACTGTCAGTAAATTGTAGATGACCATTAAGAACCGTGTTAAGGACTAAGACAAGCTGATGCTATTTCTGCTTCCTAAACCCTATTCCTGCCGCACACAATTCCCCTGTAATTACTGCCCTGGTGCCTTTGGATTTTTCAGCAAGAGATGAGTTGTCCGGACTCATTTCCCACCCTTTCTTCCTGTCTTTTTTTTTTTTTTTTTTTTTGGAATCTGTTTCAGTTAGGAATTTGCTCTGAGGTGCATAGAGAGTTTTTTGTAGACCGTAAATGGCATCTACATTAGGGCATCCAAGGATGAGCTCCTGATCCCCTCCCCCCCGAGCTGGGAGCAGCATTGGACACAGCTAATTACTTCCTCTCCCTTGAATCAATTTCTTCTCTTGGCTTCCAGAAAATTTACTAGTCTTCTTAAGGCCTAGGCCTCCGATGTCCTCCGGATGTCACACGGAAATGAGCAAGCACAGCACTAAAGTCAGCCTAGAATCTCGGGGAGGGCAAATAGATTTTAAGGTGTGAGTGAGTGGTCAGGAAGGAAGGTAGTGTTGGCAGTCATCTTTGAAGACTGTAAGAGAGGCCATCCTGAGGGAGACGGAGGGGAGGGGAGAGGTAAAGGGAGGAGAAAGGGGAGAGGGGAAGGGGAGAGGAGAAGGAAAGGGGAGAGGGAGGGGGAGGGGAAAAGGGAGGGGGAAGGGGAGAGAGAAGAAAGTCAGAGATAGCTCAAGGACAGGCCCTCACAAGCAAAAATATAAGCGCAGACCTGGGTCCAAATCTTGGCTCCTGTTATTATTAATCTGTGTGATCTGGAACAAACGCCTGAATTTAATTTTGATAAAGGGGACAAAATAAACAGCTCAATAGGTGTGTTATGAGTATGACATCAATAGGTTTGTTATGATAGGTAAAGCCATGTAATCTATGAAGTGCACAGTGCCAGCCTTGGTACACAGTGGGAACGAATTTTCCAGAAAATAGTTATCGTCTACTCTCACTAACAGAACTTTTACCTAGCCTCGCAATCAAGTTAATTATGTGTTTTGAGGTCATTTGAATTTATGTAATCAGGCCGTTTACTGAGTACTCAGCTTGTTTAAATGCAGCTTTCATTTAAGAACAGAATGTAGAAGGTTCAAGAGTTAGAGTGCTTGTTGCTGCGGCCAAGCACTGGGGTTTGATTCCCAGCACCCGTACGGTGGCTCGCAGCCCACTGTAACTCCAGTTCCTGGAGACCCGCCCTCCAATGCCGACCTCCTCACACATCAGGCACACATGCAGGCAAAACATTAATACACATAAGAGAGAGCCGGGCAGTGGTGGTGAATGCCTTTGATCCCAGCACTAGAGAGACAGAGGCAGGCAGATGGAGAGCAGCCTGGTCTACAGAGTGAATTCCAGGACAGCCAGGGTTACACAGAGAAAATTCTGTCCCCAAAACCAACCAACGAACCAGCCAACCAAACCAACAGCAACAAAAACCCACATAAAATAAATATTTTAAAGAAAGTGTAATCAATCTTGTTATGCCTTGGACTCTCCATGTCCTCTCCTTTTCCGAGCTAAGTTGAATGGATAGTTCTGATTTTCAAACATTCTCCCCTGTCTCCCTTCTCATGTCTGTTCCATGAAAAAGAGAAAGAGAGACAGAAAGAGAGAAAGAGAAAGAAATTGCACAATTAGTTCTTTTTTTTCCCGGAGCTGGGGACCGAACCCAGGGCCTTGTGCTTGCTAGGCAAGTGCTCTACCCCTGAGCTAAATCCCCAACCCCCATGCACAATTAGTTCTAATAGCATTGATGAAAAAGCTACAGTGGAAAGCAATTCGTCACGCACAGGACATGTGAGCATCACGTGGTTGTAGGCTGATAACATCTGTTTAAGGTCCTATATGTTGTATATGTTACTCAGGGTCAGAATTCAAAAAGCAATTTGGAAAACTTGGGTAAAAGATTCTTTAGGAAAAACTCCTCATTCCTTCTCATTGACATTCTGCGCAGGAACTCCTGAGGACTGTCCTCTTTGGAGGGCAGTGAACACACGAGACAGGCTTACTCTGGGTTAGCAGTTCTCACCCGTTGGGTCGAGACCCCTTCTGGCATCAACTGACCCTTTCGCACAGGTCACCTAAGACCATTGGAAAACACAGATACTGATTCATTACAGTAGCAAAGTGACAGTTATGAAGTAGTAATGAAAATAATTTTATGGTTGGGGCCAACACAACATGAGGAACTGTATTAAGGGGTCGAAGCATTGGGAGATTGAGAACCACAACTGTAGGTTATCGGCCTCTCCGTCTCTCAGGCGGCACTGTCAACAGCACACACAGCCACTAGGTCCTGATGTGCTTTATGGTTCTGTGACTACGAATTGGGGAGTGCTATACAACAACGGTCTCCCAACCAGAGAGAAAGTATATGTCCATTTCTACTGTCTGCACATCAATTCTCGGGACACGGTTAAAAGATGTTAGGAACACTACTATTTTTAAAGCTCCTTACCGTGATCAGTACACTGCTTTCTGACATCCTCTATGTTTTCCACATTGATGGTTACTTGAAGAAAAGTGTAACAGCTGCCTTGGAACTGAACCCAGATGGATGAAGGACAGTCTGTTTGGGAAAAAAAATACTATTAATATGAATTCCGGATGCTAAGGATATTGAATATTAAAACTCCACGAATTCACACAAGTCATGTCCTTGTTAAAACAACAAATCAACCAGTGAAAAAAAGGAATTCGTTTTTCTCTATTTTACATGTAGGAAAAAAAAATATGCCAGTGATTCACTTCTACAAATTAAGCACCATCACCAAGCCAAACCAGCTAGCAAGGAAATGAACTAGTCAGAGTTAAAGGCTTGTGCCATCAATTCTTGGAACACAGTTAAAAGAAATTATAATACTCTATATAGAAATAAATATTATGTAAATTACAAACAACTCTCTGAAGGCTTTCTTTGTAAAATAATAATAATAATAATAATAATAATTTTTAAAGCCTTGAGAATTTTGCAAAATCTTTTTGTTCAAATTCTCCTTGCAAGAACTCATATCTAGAAAATGATGAATATTCAGGCAAATTTTACTATTACACAAGTAAACAGACTGATGTTCATGTCTTCCTTTATTTTCTTCTTGTGATTTTGTGTGTGCGTGTGTGTGTGTGTGAGTGTGTGTGTGTGTTTTGGGGGTGATGGTTAGGATTTGAATTTAGGGATTCATGTATTCTTGGCCACCTGCTCTCCCACTAAGCTATATTTTCAAGCCCTGAATGACCTTAATTTAACATCTTACTAACAGAGATTTCATAGCTCCATGGTTTCGTTGTTTGTTATGAAGATATAAACTTCTAAGCCTAAGACCCAGAATATCATCACTTATCGTTCTATGCAAAATGAAGTCTGTAAGAACTTGATTTCACTGAAATACGCTGGAGGAATGAAAGGGGAGTTATTAATTTCAGTGGACATCAAGTCAGCAAGATCTTACCTATATCCTTTTACTTTTACATTCTGTATGAGTTATAATTTCATATAAAGGGATAGAAGTAATCACTCCTAAAAAGATCAGAGCTGAGTAGTCAGCCACATTAATCTCAATTAATTCAACGTTCTGGATTTTTACGGAACTCAGACCATGACACAAGTTATCGTTAGTACTTGACCTTGGTCTCCAACAGCAGAGAGAACACTGCCACCAAAATAGATTATTTCTCAGTTCTCTGGAAGATGAAGGGTGAGCAGAAGTCAGTCAAGAAAGGAAAGTGTTTCTCATATCATGTGTGGTGGTTTGAATATGCTTGGCCCATGGGAAGTGGCGCTATTAGGAGGTGTGGCCTTGGTAGAGGAAGTGTGTCACTGTGTAGGCGGGGCTTTCAAGCCCTGCCCAGGGTGGAATAGAGTCTCCTGCTGCTGCCTTTGGATCTAGATACAGAACTCTTGGCTCCTCCAGCACCACATCTGCCTGTGTGCTGTCATGCTTTCTGCCATGATGTTAGTGGACTGAACCTCTGAAACCATAAGCCAGCCACAATCAAATGTTTTCCTTAATCAGGGATGCCTTGGTCATGGTGTCTCTTCACAGTCATGGAAACCCTAAGACACCATGTTTTCCTTTTCCTGTTGTATTATATTATATTATTAGCTTTATTATATTAGCTGTCATGTGACCAAAGATGACAAAGCAAATTTGCTGAATCATAAAGGGAACTGTTACATCGCACTCACACTGGGTTAAAAGTCTCACCAGTCTATTAAGGCCACTCATATGTCAATAGGACAAACTAGTGACTATTTCACTTAAAATCATCCCCAGGATGAGTTGTATGTTGCCAATTTTAACAGTGAAATCATCCACAACATGCTAGGATGAGGAGGTACTCCACGATAGAATTCATTTTATATATATAATTCATTTTATATGGCTTTCCTCCATATTGACTATTTTGTTTGTTTGCTTTGATACAGGGTTTCACTAGGTAGCCCTGGCTAGCCTGGAACTGGTCATGTAAACCAGGCTGGCCTCAAACTGATAGAGAATATATATATACATTCAGTGTGTGTGTGTGTGTGTGCATGTGGGTCCATGGTTTCAAACTGCGTCTTCAGGCCCAGTGGCAGGCACCCTTACACACGGATCTTGCCAGCCCCTTTCCTACTGTTTTATAAACACTTGCATTACACATTGTGACAATCTGGTGGCATGATCCTAAGATCTACAAAGCAATAACATCCAGAAAGACCAAGGAGCTAGAGATGACAGATACGTGCGGTAGGAAAGTTGGGAGGACTTGAAGGCAAAGTTAGTGAAAGGCTTGTACCAGAGCAGCCAGGAGCCTTCTCTTCCCAAGAGGTGGCACCCAGCCACCTTTGCTGTACCCTCCATCTCTGCTCCACCTATGAATGCCTGACCTTTTAAAAAAGACTTCTGTGGGGCAGTGGTGGCACACGGCTTTAATCCCAGCACTCAGGAGGCAGAGGCAGGCAAATCTCTCTTGAGTTTGAGGCCAGCCTGGTTTACAAAGCAAGTTCAGTTCAGTCAGGGCTGGTTATACTGAGTAACCCTGTCTCAAAAGACCAGGAAAAAAAGTTTAGAAAGTTAAAATAAAAATAAAGATTTTGGGGGCTGGAGAGATAGCTCAGTGGTTAAGAGCACCGGCTGAGGGGTTGGGGATTTAGCTCAGTGGTAGAGCGCTTGCCTAGCAAGCGCAAGGCCCTGGGTTAGGTCCCCAGCTCCGAGAAAAAAAAAAAAAAGGGGAAGAGCACTGGCTGCTCTTCCAGAGGTCCTGAGTTCAAATCCTAGCAACCACATGGTGACTCACAACCATCTGTAATGGGATCTGATGCCCTCTTCCGGTGTGTCTGAAGACAGTAACAGCATACTTATAATAAACAAACATAAATTTAAAAAAAACTAAAAAAAAAAAAAAAAACCCAAAAAACAAAAAACCAAAGACTTTTATGTCTTTAAATCTACTTCTTGGCCATGAATATTTTCTTTATCTTTTCATCCTGGAAGGACCAGACTCTTTTTCTGTATCAACTCTTTTTCCGATATCAGCACGGGAGTCTATTCCAGCTTTCAGTTGCATCGTTACCACACAGAACTCTGTCTCATAAGCTACCACCCATTGATGATGTAAATAGGCAGGAAGAGCAAGCATTAGGTGTTAGAACAGCTTATCTTGTTTCTTGTGTTTTCTTGGGGAGAAAAGGGATGAATGTCTATTTGGTGTGTGTGATGGTTTGAATAAAAATGGCTCCCATAGGCTCATAGGGGTGTGTGTGGCCGTGTTGGAGTAGGTGTGGCCTTATTGGAGGAAGTGCGTCACTAGGGGTGGGTTTTGCGGTTTCAGATGCTCAGGCAAGGCCCAGTCAGTGTCAGTGTCTGTCTGTCTGTCTGTCTGTCTGTCTGTCTCTCTCTCTCTCCTTGCTGTCTGCTGATATGGATGTAGAATTCTCAGCTCCCTCTCCAGCACCACATCTGTTTGATGACAATGGAGTAAACCCCTGAACTGTAGGCCAGCCCCAATTAAATGCTATCATTTATAAGAGTTGGTGTAGCCATGGTGTCTCTTCACAGCAATATAAATCTTAACTAAGACAGTTGGATCATTGCTGTTAGCATTAGATAAGGCATGTCACGCACACAGCACAATGTCTAATATGATGCAAGATTCCCAGAATGTGTTCTCAATCACCATCACTCTTCATTCCTTCCTCCCCCGGATAGGGGCCTACACTAAGGATTTCAAATACTTGGCTAAGTGAGTAAATCCTCTTTTCCACTCTCGGATGCCAATTTATTTCCATCATCTTCAAATGCTTTGCCCCAAGTTCAGAAGTTCCTTTCGGAAACTCAATAGTTTCTCGTATCTCCAAGTTTAACTGAACTGACCTACTGCCAGAGCCCACACTAGTACACTTTTTTTTTTTTTTTGGTTCTTTTTTTCGGAGCTGGGGACCGAACCCAGGGCCTTGCCCTTCCTAGGCAAGCGCTCTACCACTGAGCTAAATCCCCAACCCCACTAGTACACTTTTTAAAATGTAAACTTGTCATGGAACGCAGCACACATAAAGAAGCACAAGCCACAACTATAGAGCTTGGTGAGTGTTCAAAAATGAAACACACACACACACACACACACACACACACACACACACACAAGCACACACACACATCATCAGCAGCAGCAGCGAAATGAAGAAACAGCATGTTAACCTTGTTGGGTCACTGCCCCTTCCCAAAATGAAGTCGTTTCCCTAACTTAGAATACCATAGGTTTGCTTTTCTTGTTTTGGATTTTACAGTAATGAGATCAGGCACAATGTACTGTTGTGTCTGGCTTCTTTTGATAAATATTACTTTTATGACGTTCACTTGTTTTTATTTGTGGGCTACTATTTCTCGTTGCTGTATAAGATATGCATTTATCCATCCCTTCATTGGGGACTAACTATATGGACATCCTATAGTTCCCAATAACAGTAACAAGCAATGTCCCCATGAGCCTTGCCTGCATGGCTGACACTAGAAAGAGCTGACTTGGAGAATTCTAGGTTTCTGATGCCCACCACCCCCAGTTCATGCTGAAATTAGTTGAAATTTTATTGCTGTTTCAACAGTATTAAGAGTTAAGACCACACAAGACAAGAGGGGTCAGGTGAGTCCCGGGCCTGTAAGGGCTTTTAGAAAAGACATCTCTTAAACAGCAAAGACCCATAGCCAGCCATTCTAATTCAAAAGAGGCTATCTTTACTACTTGAAGCCTTGGACACACTCAGTATGCTTTTATTTTGTAGTGACCTATTTCTCCAGTTTGATTACTAGTGGCAAGTCAGCAGAGAACAGGTCTTAATTTTATTGTAACATCACTAACAGCTACTCTGAAGTCTGGAACACAACCCCGAGAACCATGCATGGCTCTGGGCTAGCAACTTTATCCAAAGTTGCCCCGCCCCCGGTAGGGAAAGTCTGACCCCAACAATAAACTCAGGTTTATTAACTAAGGTTTTCTCTGTTCCAGGTTAGCTTATCTTTAGAAGAGACATGAAAAGAAGACCAACCTAGGTGCTTGGGAAGTCCACAGCGAAGAACCCTGTCTTCTTACAGTGTATAATTTAGTGGGGACAGACACACGAAAGCAACGGAAGTCAAAGAACACAATAGGCGGTGTCTTAGTTTCATTTTCTGTTGCTGTGATAAGACACTCAACTCCAGGCAGAAGGAGCTGGAAACAGCTAGTCCCACTGCAGCCCTGTCCGAAGACAGAGGGCCATGCATGTGTACTACTTCTCAGACCTTTCTGTACTTACACAGCCCAGGATCCCAGCAAGGGAATCAATGGGACCACCCACATTAGGCATTAAGTCTTATCACTTCAATCAATGCAATCAAGCTAATCCCCCAAGGTCTGCGTCCCAGGTAATTCTAGATTCTTTCAAATTGAGGCTACCCATCTAAGTTGGTGTATCGGCAATCTACTGCTGTGTAACAAATGAGCACCTTAAAGCAAGAACCACCATCTCTTCCAGTGTCTCCAGTTAAGAACCAGAAGTGTTAGCTTTCTTGTGTTGTTTGGCTGGAGTTTTGCCTTGCAGATGCAGTCAATGTGCTGGCTAGGGTAGCAGTCACTCAACTACAGTTGGACTATTGGAAGGTGTATCTAAGGGTGAGTTGGTGTGGCTGAAGACCTCCGTTTCTCACCACAGTAATACTGGGGAGTCCCTATATGTTTTGATTTGAATGTGAATTGTCCTTTACGGACTCGTGGGCTTGACCATTTAATTCTCAAGCAAGTGGCAGTGTTTTGTGTGGATCCGTAACTGTCCTCTCTATGCTTTCTGGCCCACAGAAATGAGCAAGCATCCGTCTGCTCCCGCTATCAGAGTCAGGAGCCATCCTTACTCTCAAACTGATCCAAAACAAATGCTCGCCTGTTCTGATCAGGTATTTGGTCACAGCACTGAGAAAAGTAACTCACCACAGTAATCAGGAGATTTAGGGTCCTTGTTACTGCTGGGAGAAACCTGACCATATTTTGTAGGTTTTTAGAAGGAAGAATTTGGAGCTGGAGGCTAGAGCAGCCCTAGAAGGCTGTAAGCTGAGCTTAAGGGGTAAGCCCAGGGGGAGTGAGGAAGAAAGAAATGCGGTCAGGAAGGCTGTGATCACGAGGTTTCCGGGACCAGTCTTGTTATAGTCTGGCAAAGAAACTGGCTTCATTTTGCCTCTGTCCTGAAAACCCAATTCAGGGGGAATTAAACCATAACGGGCTGGTTTGTTTGATAGGGAAAAAGTTTAAATTGCATGCCATTCAGGTCTGTAGCATGGCTTTATTGCTGATTGCTCTTGGCCAGATTTCCAGTGAGAGAGCAGGAAGTGAAGCCCAACGGTATGAAAAAACGTGTCATTTGGCAATGAAAGAGGGAGGGAGGTTGGGAGTTGGGGCTAAGGCAGGTATGGCTTATGGGGTATGGCAGGTAGTGTCTGTCCGTAATGGGTAATGAGATTGGCGTGATCCAAGAGCCCTGCCTCCATACACATACTTCACACAGACAGTAGGAAAGTTGCTGTAAGAACAAGACACTGCTCCCAGAGAGCACCAGGGTATAACAATGCAGTTTTAAGACCTTTCACTTGAAAGAGCGCTCCTCAACAGAAAACATTCGGGCAGCCGAAAGTGATTTGTTATGTTCAGCCGTGGAGATAGAGGGGTTACTGTAGATTGTGGAGCAAGAAGCCCCGGTTATCATCCGGCAGCAGGACTCACCAGTGTCAATGTGGCGCTGTTTCTGCAGACACACAAGATGCAAGCATGAGGGCAAGCATTATAGGGGACTGAGCCACGGTTCCAGGACGCTGCCAGAGCCAGGCCATGTGTGACAGGCTCAGACTCCTTGCTTGGAGCTTGGAGTTGGTGTTTATAGCTATAAAGGTGAGGCCTAGGATGCAGGAGAGATCTTAGGATAGGGGAGACGCCAGAAACACAGAACGTCTACCAACAAAAGGGGCAGACATTGAGTGCAGCTGGTCCAAGGGGACGGTCATCTGTGCTGTGGGCTGAAGGGATAGCGCTACCCAAACCTGTTGGAGCCCAGATGATGCTGTGCTTTTGGAATTCCAGTTGCCAAACATGGAGCTGCAGGTTTCGTATTGGCCTTGTTGAGTTTCAGTCTTGCCTTGGTCCAGCATTTCCTTGCTACTCCCCTCTTAGGAATGAGAATCGCATTGTGCCACTGTGCACTGAAAACATAAACTTTTGTTTTTCTGTATCACAGGGACTTGCAGCCAGGAGTTTACCTGTATAACTGCGCTGGGAATGTTAATTCTATGAGGATGCTAGAAGTTGCACTGAGTACACTTGGTATCATGAGATGGCCATGGGAACCAAGTATGAATATCCAGGCTTGAGCACACTTGTTTCAAGACTCGGTCTCTAGCTGTGGCTCTATTTTGGAGAGTTGTGAAACTTTTAGAAAGTGGTGCCTCGCCGGAGGAAGTGGCTTGAGGGTTATAACCAGGTCTCGTTTTCTGTCTGTCCTCTGTTTTCTGATCTGCCGAGATACGAGAGGCAGCAACCTCAAACTCCTGTCATCACAGCCACAGATTACTGCCTCAGAATGGCCCTCAAACTGTGAACCAAAATGCATCCTTCACTAAGTTACTCCTGTTAGGTATTAGGTCTCACTAGAGATTGGTGGTATAAGGCAAAAGAGAAAAGCCAGACTTAACAGAATCCAGTCTTGGTTGTCAATCATTTCAGAAACATCCTCTTGGCTATTGTATTGGGATTTTCCAGAGAAACAGCACTAATATAAGAAAATCTGCATCTATCTATCTATCTATCTATCTATCTATCTATCTATCCATCCACCCACCCACCCATCATCTATTTATCTATCTACCCCACCTATTCATCATCTATCTATCCATTCATCCATTATTTATCTATCTATCCATCCATCTGTCCATCTATTTATCCACTTATCCATCTATCCATCCATCCATCTATCCATCTGTCCATCTATTTACCTATCTATCCATCCATCATCTATTTATTCATCCATCCATCCATCATCTATCCATCCATCCATCTATCCATCATCTATCTATCCATCCATCCATCTATCCATCTGTCCATCTATTTACCTATCTATCCATCCATCATCTATTTATTCATCCATCCATCCATCCATCATCTATCTATCCATCCATCCTTCCATCTATTTATCTATCTATCCATCCATCATCTATCATCTATTTATCTATCCATCATCCATCATCTATCTGTCCATCCATCCATCCATCATCTACTTATTTATCTATCCATCTATCATCCACCCATCATCTATCTGTCTCTGTCTATCTATCCATCCATCCATCTGTCCATCCATCATCCATCATCTATATCCATTGCCCTACCTACCTATCTACCTACCTACCTACCTACCTACCTACCTACCTACCTACCTATCTACGTACACATCTACCTGTCTAGCTCACACAGTTATGGAAGCAAGCAAGCAAGCAAGCAAGCAAAATAAGTCATGATCTATCATGGCAGGCTAGAGAACATGTGATGGTGTTATTCAATCCTAGTCTGAAAGTCTGAGGATGGGGTCATGGAGAAGGGACAATGGTATAAATCCTTACCTGAGCCCCAAAGCCTGAGAACCAGGTGTACCTATAGCAAGTTCAAGGCAGAAAATAATGGATGCCTCAGCTGAGTCAGGAAAGGAATTCGACCTTCCCCAGCCTTCCTGTTCTGTCTCAAGGGACTAGATGATGCCAGCCCAGGCTGAAAAGGGGAGATGTCCTTCACTAAGCCTTCCAGACACAAATGCTAATCTCAGCATTTAGTGGCTCAGTGGAGAAATTCTCAAATGCTAATGCAATCCAGAAATAGTGTTTCATCAGCTGTTTGGGTATCCGTTTGTAGTGTGCATAATTTGACACACACACACACACACACACACACACACACACACACACACACACAAAACAACGACCACAATTAAATAGGCCATGCCTATTCAGTGTGGGAGTGAGGTGCAAGCAAGTAAACACCACGTGATAAGAAGCTCCAGGAACATCTTTGAGGCTGCCAATCACAGATACTTTGGAGTGCTAAGGACCCAATATCGAGGGCAGATATTGCAGATAGGACACCCAAGGCTCCTTCAGTGGAAGACAAAACGGAGAAAAGAAAGAAGAGGCTACAAGTAATAAGAGCAGAAACTACAGTGTTGACTCACCCAGAACCCTCAGCTGTCCTCTCCCTGGGCTCATGTCAGCGTTAGCTGTACTTCTGGTTTAAAAAAGGAAACCTCGCCTTGGTGCTACAGGTCAGTGTGTGTCCAAAAGCTTCCACAGAGATTATGTGCCGTGATGAAAGTATCACGTGCTAAGATGAATGAAAAGCATCCCCACGGGAAAACAACCGCGTGCCTATTTTCTGTGGTGATTTTCTATTACCAACCCAAGTTGGTAACACTCTCTGTTCTCTTGCTGGCCTCACTCACCCTCCATAGGCCAACTTCAGCGAGACAAGAGGGAGATGAAGGGTGTTTATTCCATGTGTAATGAGTCCAGGAGGGAGCGGCTGGCCCAAATGTTCAGCCACCCATAGGTTCTGTGGCTGTGCACAGGTTTCAAGGTCTGCCCAATCCCAAGGACCGTAAGCCGCCTGACACCTGGTCCTTTCTCTACATCACTCTTCCTCGTCTCCCTTCCAGGATGTCATGTCCATCCTTAGTGATAGTTGTTCACTGATGAGCTGTGTCATCCGTCCTTTTCTCATTAGGCATTACTGGTCCATTTTTTTTAATGACTTAAATCTCCTGGTTTCTCCTCAAAATCTAAAATTACTTGTGAAAACAATCACATTCCCGACATAGATGTTGCAGGAAGACAATGTTCTTCTTGACCTGGTTTTAAGCCAAATACGACTCCTGTTGTCCAGATGGATTTGTGAGGCAGTATGCTGAAAACCACCCGTAGGAGTTTTCAGCCATGTAGGTTTATTAGATATGCGGGTTTGGTCTGTAACTTTACACAGCCATGCAGGGGGGAACCCAGGCTTTTTAGTGGCTGCATTGATTTTCAACACAGCAGCAAATTCTTAAAAGCTTCTCAAAAAAATGAGAGAAATCCTAAAATAATAACTATTTGTAAGTTTACCTGTTTGTGTGAAAACTTAAAATTTCTATTAAAAAAAAATACATTCTTACACCTAATCTGAGATTCTGTCCCCTGAAATAGAGTTCCATCTACAATGGCAAGGAAAAGTGACCTTGACAGATTTAGAGGTCACAAATGTTTTGAATTCGGTTATAAGATCCAAGATACGATTGGAAAGAAATCACAGTGCAGCTAACACCTCTACTTTTAAAATCATCTCGTTTTTCATCATTTTATCATAAAATAAAGTTTAAAGACACATCGAAACAAAGCGAAACTCTCCAAGGCAGCGAGGCTCCTTCTGTTACAGAGCCTCTTCCGGGGAAGGTGAGTGGTGGGCTACAAAGCAGACCCTGAAGATAAAGCACTGAGACGTAACCAAGAACGTAGACACATGTTTGGGGAAGGCCTTGGGATATCACATGATATGGAAGATGGTAGGGGGAGGATAACCACACCAACAACAAGGGGGTAAGCAGCCTGTGTAGAAGAAACAGAAGGTTAGAGTGGGAACAAGGTTGGGGTGGAGAAACTCAGTGACAGCAGGGAGGGTAATGAGTTAACATCAGAGAGAAGGCAGGGGCACCGAAACCATCCCTTGCAGGTACCAGCCACTCAAAATCCGAGGCCTAGAAGCCGACCCACAGGATGCACAGGATGAGCACAGGAGGAGGACTTAAGTTCACTCCTCTCATACCAGCCATGCAACTCCCCTCATACCAGCCGTGCACAATCCCTGACTCAGTAGTCCCAGGCACACGCATCCTGGTGAGCAAGGGCACTGTTACACAGAGGCTCTAGATCTGGAGAGGTGGCCAAGTGGGCGCCAGAATGGGGATCTGTGCTTAGCTCCCCAACAGCACCCACAACAAACCAATCCAAACCAGAGAACCTCCGTACAGGTCTGCCATGGAAACCTTCGGAGGATAAATGTCATAGCCATCGGGAATTTTGAGCTAAGATCCAAAACCAACAGGTTCACGTTTGCTAACATACTCCAACGTAATAGAGAAAAAAAAATAAGTGCTGTTTCCACCTCAGCATTAAATGTGCACTTTATGCTAGATTACTGGGGTTCTTTTGTGGTGAGATCTTGCTGTTCAAGCTAACTCTAATTCGTGATGAGCTCTCGCCATCATGAATGTAAATGTGCTCAGTAAGTACAGCCAGTCGAGTGTATGCTCAGGACCTCTTCTGCTGATACAATTACCTTTCACGTTTCATAGTAAGAGCGAGAGGAAGGAGACCAGGATTTCCCAGGCCCATGATAGGTACGAGAGACAGAGTTCTCGCTTGATACAACGGATCTATGAAGTACCGTCTCCATTTCACTGGAGGGCACAGAAGGTGGATACCTAGTGTGGGAAGAGTTTGCTCATTTTTACTGTAATCTTTAGAAAGTCTCCTGAGGGAGAGAAGTGGTCAGAGTGAATCCAGACACAGACCTACAAAAGAATAATCCTTCTCTCAGTGTTCAAAACAACCTCACAGGTGATACCAAAACCTAGAAAGTCATTCTCTTTCCAGATCAGCTAGGAATGTATTTTTCTTCCTTTTTTAAAAACTGGTTATCATTGTGTGTGTGTGTGTGTGTGTGTGTGTGTGTGTGTGCATGCGTTTGTGCGTGCGTGCCTGCGTGCATGCCTGTGGAGGGCAGAGGATAACTTTATGGCATCTTTTTCTTTCCTAGATTTATATGGTTACAGGGATGGAATGAACAAAGGTCACTGGGCTTGCAAAACAAGCATATTTACCCATTGTGCAACTGTGTTACTCCATGGTGCAACAACAACAACAACAATAACAACAACAACAACAAAAAGTATTTTAAAAAAATTAGCCTGGGATGGTAGAAAGAGAGCTAAGAGGGAGTTCAGGTGTCCCAGATAACCAGGGAGTGCCTAAGGAGAACTCAGCGTTGCACACCGCACATCTTGCTTCTGCTGGAGAGGCATACATGCTGCACTACAGGAACCCAGGAAAAGAGCTTTGCAAGCTCTGAGCAGCTCACTGTGACTGGTCTCCACCACTCACCCAGGGCCTTTAAAATATTCCCCCCGCTGTCAGCAGGTTTCATACAGAAATTTATTTCAAAATGCAGTGACATCCAAGAGACAAAAATCTCTTGCATAATCTTGTTACTGAAGCCCACACAGGCATCCACTTAGTTCTTGTTTACTTTGCCCTTTCATTCTCGGAAAGATTCGATTGGTAGTGTTTTTTTTGGAAGGAAATCTCCCCCAGGGTTTCCCCATTTACATATTTTTGGCATGTCCCCACAGAAAGCTTGTTTAAGGAAAAACACATGCTTTGGTGGAATTGTCTGTGTTCCTCGGGGGTCATTTTGCAAGTGACTAATTATGTCTAATTTTTCAGATGTCACTGTACACCAGCCGACTAAAAATGTCTCTAAAACGCAGTGTTTGTTCCAAGTCTGGCTTCTCCTCCCTCTTGATGCAGGGGTTATTTGGCTGAACTCTTTTCCTGTTTTAACAACTTGCCCACTAACCATGGGACAGGGCCTGTTTCCTCCCTCCACCCTCAGGCCTCACCCCTTCCCTGCTGCCACCTATTGAAGGGCTCTACCCTCTAGCTAGCTAACCTTCTTGGGGGCTCTGAGCTGAGGATGCAGATACACTGGAAGTGGGATCCTCGGTTTGGCCTTTGCCCCAGGTCTGGCTCTCGGAAGCCACCCAACCAGAGAGATGGGTGCGGGATGGTCTGAGGGAAAGGCATGCGGGAGAGGGGACTCTGCGCCCTCGCGGAGCGCTGCAGGGGCGGCTTACCAGCGAAGATGGCAGTGGCTAGGCTCAGCAGCACGAGCGAGGATAGCGCTGCGTGGGGCATGACTGCGCTGTGCTGTGCGGAGAGCGGGCCGGGGGCGGTGCTTGTCGGCCGCGCGGAGCTCCCAGCTCAGTCGCGACGCCTCCCACTCGAGGCGGGGGAGTGGAGCCCAGGGTCGCACTGCTTGGACGCTCAGATCCCCAAACGGCTGGCGAGCCGCAGACTCCAACTTCTCTCCGTTAAAGATAAACTTTCCATTTGAACTGAAATAATCTCAGACTTTCTAAAATGTTGCAAAAGCACAATTTCCCGTAATCCTTGGGGCAGCTTCTCTAAATGTTAGCGTCTTACATAACATCAGTGCAAGGATCGGAACCAGGAACGAGCATTGGTGGAGCACTGCTGTGACTAAACCACAGCACTTGTGGCATTTGACAGTTATCTCTGTTCCAGGACCCAATCCAGGAACAAACAAGCACATCTGGGTTCCTCTGGTGTTTCTTCTCGGTAGAATTATTTGTGCTCTTTTGGCAGCGTCATACGGCAGGGACAAAGATTGATGGACTTTGGTTATTTGGTGAAGGTGGTGTCAGCAACCATAATTTCCCTTTTCACAATCCCTTCCCAGTGGACTATGTCTCTTAGAAAATATTTCTCTACCACTAGTCACTGTAGCAAGAGTAAAGCAGACTAACGGGACTGGAAGCGCAAGTGAAAGGAAGGACTATGGAGCAACTGACCCTGCCTTTTGAAAAGGCCATCAAGAACATAATGCTATTGGGGGTGGGGGGGAAGGGAGGGAAGGAGAGAGGAAGGGAGGGAGAGATGCATATTTTAATGGAGTTACCACCTTCCAAGAAGGAAAGAGGACAGACACCACCTAGCAAATAAAACCCCAGTACCAAGAACGGGTACTTCTTGAGTTGTGGCCAGTGGAATCTCATAAAGCCCCAAGAATTGCAGGTTATTGCCAGCAGTCTTGGCTACCTTCAGAACTTGTTGGCAAGCCCCTCTTCCTGAGGACACCACATAACTGAGTCAGATAAATGGGAGAAATCAAGGTGGCACTTTTTTCTCTACCAGTAAGTTAGCTTTCACGGCGCTGGAAAGTGCCTGCTATACACGCGGACGCAGGAGGAAATACTTTCTCCTCCTGCCTTCGTGTATACAGCAAACACCTCAATCTCATCCAGATACGAACCTTGCAAGCTACAGCAATGATGGGCCTAGCAAGTTATCCTTATTGCTACAAGAGTGGCGTGAGTGTTACAAAAGTAACCAACCGCTCTAGATCGGATCTAAGGCCTGCGCCATACTATACCTGGCACTGTGCCAAGGACCTGTGTTTAAGTAGATCATAGTCCCTAAGGGAGAACACGATGCTATTATTCTGCTAAATGAGCATAGTATTAAAGTAATTCCTAGAGACTTACTGCTTTGCCCATAGATGAGTGTATCTCCCAATCCTTACAGTCGGTGGCAATTAATAGAGGCCTTCCACTGGTCGATAAGAAACCGTGGAGGACTTGGCCCAAGGCGGGATTTGCATATCACACTCCTCCCCTCAAGGTTCAGGTATCTTTGAGGAAGAAAGGTCAGAAAGATACTAAGAGTCAGAGTGGGTGGATAGCACCAAGGCATCTTGTGTTTTCCAGACAGACGCACGTATGAACTCACAGACATTTTGACAGCATGCGAAAGCTCAACCCAGACAAAATTCCACCACCAAGGGGCTAGGTGGGCGCAGAATCTCACCTGTGGGCGAGGAGCTACTGGCATTTGATAGGGCTAAGAAGGGGAAAGTTCTCTTTAAAGATGTGTCCCCTAGTTGGTGGACCCCGATCTATGTCAGTTCACTCCCAAGAGCAGTAGGGCAACTCCAGTTGGGCTTTGATGGAGGGGTGAGAGAGAGAAAAGTACAAGTTGGGTAGAAAGGGAAGAGGGTGGAATGGATGGGTATGAGAGGAACTGGGTCAGGGGGAGTAAGTACAACTGTGGTGGTTTGAATGCTCTTGGCCCAGGGAGTAGCACTATTAGGAGGTGTGGCCTTGTTGGAGAAAGTGTGGCACTTTGGGAGTGGGCTTGGAGACCTTCCTCCTAGATACCTGGAAGTCAATTCGTCTCCTGTTTGCCTACAGAACAAAATGTAGAACTCTCAGCTCCTCCAGCACCATGCCTGTCTGGATTCTATTGTACTTCCTGCCATGATGTTAGTGGACTAAACCCCAGAACCTGTAAGCCAACCCCAATTAAACGTTGCCCTTTATAAGAGTTGCCTTTGTTATGGTGTCTGTTCACAGCAATAAAAACCCTAACTTAGACAATAACCTAAACACATTGTATGAAATTCTCAAAGAACTAATGAAATCCTTCTAAAGTCCCTTTCATTTGTCTGTGGTAGGACTACACATGCCCATTCTGGACTCAAACTCATGGCCCTGTACTTCCCGAGTGCTGGGACTAGAGGCCAGTTCTTTAAACTATGCTTTTATAAATGATGCAACTATAACTTAACTAAGGGGGGGTTCCTAGAACTGGCAACAGGAACTAGAATAAGCAAAGCCCCTATGGTAAGCCTGTGTCATTGGTGTCATTTAGGGCTAGAGAGATGGCTTAGCGGTTTAGAGCACTGACAGCTCTTCCAGAGATCCTGAGTTCACCTCTCAGCAACCACATGGTGGCCCACAACCATTTGTAATGGTGTTCGATGCCCTCTTTTCTTGTGTCTGAAGACAGCGGCAGTGTACTCATATATATAAGATGAATGAAAAAATAAAAAAAGTCCCAATAATCTATGACTTATTAAAAAAGATCAAGTCAAACTTAATACAAGGAAAACAAGGCAACAGGCAGAGTTGAATGAGACTTCTTACTCCAGAAGATACGCAGATAGCAAAGAGCTTATGAAGAGATACTCTGTGTCATATTATTAGAGGATTGCCAATGGAAGCAAGAGCGGCTGGAATCCCGAAGAACAAAGACAAGTGCTTGGGGAGATGGGGAGCAGCAGTCCTCTGCTGGCAGGGACGCGTACAGAATGCTTTGGACTGAAGGGACCTATAGGGGCACCGTGAAGTGCTAGTGACGGTGTGGGCTGGTCTTTCCCTGCACTCCGGGCTCAGCCCCTTTGTCCAAGTGTCAAGACTTTACTCATTATTTATTTCCACTCTTCATAAGCTGTCGATAATGTGTTCGTACACTAAACAAACACGGAAAGCAAAAATTTCCAAAAGCATTCTGTTTAGATACGGAAACTTCTTGATTCTGGGCTCTTTTGCCCACTAACTACACAGCAGTTCTGTGGTATCGTGCAATTGACAAACTCCTCTTCACTGACACCTTTGCATATATTTATTAATGTGTGTTGTGGATTTGGCCTAGCGCTGGTTTTTATGTTCATTGGGTCCCCGAAATTGCGTAGGAATCTGCACTGAGGGAAAGACACTGAGGGTCCCTGTCCCTGGTTGGTTTTGATTGGTAAATAAAGTTGCCGGCAGCCAATGGCTGGGCAGAGACAGAGGTGAGGCTTTTAGGATTGGAGGCAAGGGACACAGAGGCGGGGAAAAGATAGAGCCGCTGTGCCAGGAAAGGAAATAGAGCTCTCATGCCAGGCCGGGAGCTGCAGAAGAGAGCATAGCAATCATGTAGGAGCCTGGGAAGAGCGGCCCCAGGGCTCCCCACCTCCAACTGGGTCTAGAGCAACAACGATGGAATATAGATTTTAATAAGTAATAACCCAGGAATATCAGAGGGGAGGTGTTAGCCACGGGGAGGTTTGGGAGTGGCCCAGCCATTGAACTGTTTAAGGCATATTAAAACATAAGTCTGTGTGTGTGTGTGTGTGTGTGCGCGCGCCTTTCATTGGGGAACCCAGAACATTGGGGTGGGTAGCGAGGAACTCGGGCCGTGCGCTGCTGCTGGGTGGATTTGAGTAGATATTAATTGGCGACTGCAACAAGTGTGGATTGGTTTATGTTCAACTAATTTTCAAAGGCATCTTAGACATAGGATAGAACTGACAATCTAATGAATTGACCTAATTTAAGCTGTGACCTACTTCCGCTGGGGCTTCTGCTTTATCATTTGCACCAGAGAAAGGCATGCTCCCTCCTTCGGCAGCCCTGGTACACCCTGCCTCTTTTTCACGCTAAGACATGAGGTGTCCTTACTTACTGCCTCTGTGGGAGACCGCATCGTCTACTGAAACCCATCCCTCTGCACCTTCCTCTCTAATTATATGTCCCACCTTTATTCCGTCTCCACTTCTTTCCCCTCTGGCCTCGCTCCATCCCTCACCTCCATTTTCCCACAACCTTCCGTTTCTCTTTTATTCTTGTCGGCCCCCATCCCTTTCTTCTGCTGCATCATTCACTCGGCTCTCAGCCTGAGTTTCTTTGACCTTCAGCCTCCCCCTCCCCCCCCCCCCCCCCCCTGCAACTCTTCCTCTGCAGCCTCAGAGAGGAAGACTCGCTTCCTCATCTCAGGCAAGCCCAGTTCCTTTTTTTGTAAACTGAGAACCAACTCTCTTGTCTCATCTCCAAAATTGTCTTCCATCAGTAATCCCCCTCTACATCAGTTGTTTTATGACACTGGGGTTTTCCCTCCTCCCGTTTTCTTTGTTGTTGTTTTGTTTTGGGAGACAGGGTAACCCTTTGTAACCCTGGCTGTCCTGGAACTCTCTGTACACCAGGCTGGTCTTGAACTCAGCGGTCCACTGGCCTCTGCCTCCCGAGTGCTGGGATTAAAGGAGTGCACCACCATCACCTGGTCCCCTCCTGTTTTCTGAACCGGTGGACTTGCCCTGGTGCTACATGTTTGTAATTCAATCACTTAGGGAACACGAGGATAAGGGGTTTGAGACCGGCTTCGGCCACAGCAGTGATACCCTGTCCAAATAAACCAAGGGCAAGGGGCTGTAGTTTAGTGGTAACTGAACATGCGTGCATGCTTACGGAAGTCCCCGGGTTCTGTCCTCACCATGGCAGAAACAAACCCTCATTTTCCATCTCTTTTGGAAGGAAAGAAAGGAGGGAGGAGGGAGGGAAGAAGAAGGAAGAAAGCCACAAAGCTGCCATTTACCAGACGTCTTCCTCTATGGCCTGTTCTCCACTAGACTTCTCAAACTTTCTCAGGATATACTTCTCAGAATACTTCCACACTTCCACTGTATTTCTAAAACCTCCCATTTCCCATTTCTAAATTCTTTCTGTTTGGCTCACTGCCTAGGGACTCTGGTTCCACTCTGATGCTGGATTTCTACTGGCCAGGCTCACCAGTGGTTTCCCAATCACTACACTCTCTTGTCTGAGCTCTCTGTTCTTCCGTAAACACCAACTTGAGGTTACGGTCTAGTAGAAGGTTTCTTGGCCAGGGGAATCAACCTGACCCAGGACTAATCATCAATCTTCATCAGGCTCAGGGAGGGAATGAGAAAGACCTGAAACAGGACAGCCAATTCTCAGGTAAAACTGAGAACACTGTTGGACTGAGAAGATGATGAAGAGGATTGGGGGGTGATTTCTGGGTTTCTAGTTTGGAGCCAAAAGGAACACCTACTTAATATTAACTGACGTAAATATAACTGGTTGGGAAAGCAGGAGAGCTTCTCAAATTCCATTTGTTATTAGCTTAGTTGAGGGGACAAAAAGAAATGTATGAACACTCAGTTTGTGGGGGTGTAGATATAGCGAGAATGTTTTAATCAGATACTCAGGGAATTGCAGTCAGGTGTACAGACTATCAGTTTTATGTTTCAGTCAGGCTGTCAAGATCCCCCATTCTAAGTTAGTCCACATTTTGTGAAACAGAAAGCTGGTGATGACGTAACTGAACAAGCGGGCCGCGTTCCAGCCCCAGCAAGCAGCAGAACTTGGCAACTTCGGCCACGTGATTCTGGCTTTCGCATCAAGGACAGAAGAGGAGGGTTATGGAATGTCCCTCTGTGATTAAGGAAAGTCGCTGAAGCAGGCATGTGGCAGGGCTGTTCCTGCATGGA
Source organism: Rattus rattus (assembly GCF_011064425.1). NCBI lineage: Eukaryota > Metazoa > Chordata > Mammalia > Rodentia > Muridae > Rattus > Rattus rattus. Next base: position 37,966,729 of record NC_046158.1, read on the forward strand.
GGCCCAGAGAGGCCACTGTGTGGAGCTGTGAAGGTGAAGCCTTGGAGACCTGGTTTGCCATGGAGACCACACAAGGTTAGAGATCCCAGAGCCATGTCATACCTGCAGAGGAAAGCTGCTGGCAGGGAAGTGTGTTGCAGCCAACAAAGCTGAAAGGAGTTGGAGGTCGGAAGAACATTTTGAAATCAGACATGGAGATGCAGTTTGCAGTTTGCCCAGCTGATCTTCAGTCTTGCACTGGTCCACTATTTCCTCCCTGTGCTCCTTTTGCTCCCTTATGGAGGGGTAATGTGTATCCTGTGCCATGATATGTTGGAAGTAAGTGATCTGCTTTTCATTTTGATTTTACAAGGGGTTATATTTAGGAGATGGTATGAATCTCAAAGAGACCTTGAACTTTGGACTTTTAAACAAGTTTTAGACTGTTATAGACTATGGGGACTTTTGAAATTGGACTGAATGCATTTCTCCATTATGTTAGAGCTATAAGCCTATGGGGGGAGTAGAATGGGGTGGTTTGAATAGGAATGGCCCCTATCCATAGCCTCCTGTGTTTGAATGCTTGGCTTATAGAGAGTGGCACTATTAGGAAGTGTGGCCTTGTTGGAGTAAGTGTGTCACTTTGGAGGCAGGCTTTGAGGTCTCATATATGTCTGGCCAGTGTGACACACAGTCTCTCCTTCCTGCCTTTGGGTCAAGATATAGAACTCTTGGCTCCTCCGGCACCATGTCTGCCTGCACGATGCCATGCTTCCCACCAGGATAACACACTAAACCTCTGAAACTGTAAGCCAGACCCAGTTAAATGTTTCCCTTTGTAAGAGTTGCTGTGGTCTCTTCACAGCCATGAAACCCTAAGAAATATACATACATACATACGCACACATACACACACACATACATACATCTAGATATGCTGTGTGATGAGTGACAGATATCTAAGAGTTAGTGTTAACAAACTGAGCTCAGCGGCTGGAGAGAAGGTGTGGTGGTTTTAGAGGACCTGAGGTTGGTTCCCAGCATCTTCTGGGAGATGCATGGTGTCTGTAATGCCAACACTAGGGAATCCAAGACCCTGTTGTAGCCTCTGCAGCCACCTGCATTCCTGTGCACGGACCAACGCACAGATGTGTAATAAAGATCCTAGAAGATTGATATTGCAATATATGAACACACATCCGCCTCAGACGAATTATGAACGGAGCAGAAAGTGCGTGGCAAACTGTTGCTGTTGAAACTGCTGTGCCTTGTGATTTAACACTCAATGCAGCTTGACATTGTGCGTCGACACAAACACATTTGTCTGTGTTTATGACAGAGTGCTTTCACGGAGACTTAGTTTATCAAGTCTTTCATTTGAGAGCAAATTAAAAATTCTTGTCCTAAGCTGGATATAGTTACTGAATTAACTAATAGCAATGAGGTCTTTGCTTTGGCAAGAGGGTCCTAGTGTTAAAGCAGCCTAAGATGAAGGAATAGCGATCTCCAACAGTCTCTAGGAGAATCTTAGAAAGGAGGCAGGCACCGGGCTTGGAACATAACAGGCAAAAAAAAAAATAGTTTTTGTTTGTGTTTTTATTTTATTTTTCATTTTCTTTAGCTGGGTATGGTGGCGCATGCCATTAATCCCAGGACTCAGTGGACGAGGCAGCTGGATCTCTGAGCACGAGGCTAGCCTGCTTTATAAAGTTCAGGATAGTCAGGGCTACACTAAGAAACTGTGTCTTAAAACAAACAAACGAAAACCCCAAACTGAGGCAAAACAAAAAATGCTCCTCCGCCAACCGTATAGGAGGGAGAATTCCTAGAGACTGAGGAAGGGGGAGGGAATTGTTGAGGAATGGGAGGAGGGAAGGGGAATGTTGGGATCACTTCTGTATTTGCTCTCTATGAGTTCTTATTGGCTCCACTGACTTGCGTTTTTAGGGGTCTGGCTTTAAGAGACAAATTTGACCAGCCAGAGTTTATGCAGTAACTGGGTAAGCCAAGGAGGGCTGGAATGGGTAGGGTAGTCATAAGTTTTTGAGAGCCATCTGGGACTGGAAAATGGGGAAATAAACCACTAGGGGGCAGTTCTGGCCTTGTTGAGAAGGATCAACTAATGGATCCCTGGAACTGAGATTTTGAACTCGAGGGAGCAAGTGCCCAGGATCTTCTAAGAGGAATTTAACACGGACGAGATCACTGATGAGAGATGCTAAGAGACACATTGAGGGCCTGCGGGATGGCTCTGTAAGAGTGCTTGGTGTGCAAGCATGAGGACAAGAGTTCAAATCCCCAGTAGCCATGTAAAGAGACATACATGGCTTTGCCTGTCTGAGGTCCCAACATTTCTGGACAGAGACAAGTGTATCCTTGGAACTTGCTGGCTAACTCACCTAGACAAAATGGCAAGCTTCCAGTTCACAAGATAAGCAAACAGACAGCAATAGAGAAAAACACTTGATGTCTTTCTTGGGACACTTTTACACACATGTGCATATATTGCGCGCACACGCGCACGCACGCATGCACACCACATACACCACACACAAAAGAGAAACACTGAGCCAAGGAGATTAAAATCATTTAAAGAGACAAAGATTTATTCTTTAAAAAGTGTTCACTAAGTCTTTAAATAATATCTCAACTTGCAATAGCTGGGCACTTTCTCATCTTAGGACATGGGATACAATCAAACCTACTTTAGAGATGCTTTTGCATGCAAGGATCAACTCCAGCAGTTTTAAAAGGGAAGCCAACTCTACCATGGCAGCAGCTGTAACCACAGCCGTGGTCACGTAGCATCAGTTTAGTTCTTTGAAGAAACTCCTAGTGATTATTTAAAAGAGGCCTCAAGAAAAATATTTTAGGAAAATTGTAGATTACATTAAAAGAGTCTTAGAAAATTATTTACAACTTTGTGATGGCATAAACACCTCAAGCAAAATAAATCTGCATCTTGTACAAAAATACTCTAAAGTATAAATATGAAACACTGAATAAAACAGTCCCCATATTTACTGGACACTACTAGCAAAAATATATTCCAGGTGTTCAGATGGAAATTACATCCACAGAATAACGTGTCACTAATCATTTAAGTTTTAAATAGTTCCACATGAATATTGGAGTTCTGAGTTTCACTGCCTTAGAAGCTGTCATTTTATTTTTTTAAATACAGGAGGAGCAAACAACATTATTCAAAGACCACTCTTATGTTTTGCTCAGGTAAAAAGGCAACAAAATAATACATTCATCAAAAGGTGATGTTGCCTGTTGGGGGCGGTGGCCTTTGATCCCAGCACTCCCGTGGCAGAGACGCAGGGGATCTCTGAATTGGAGGCTAGCCTGGCCCACAAAGCCAGTCCCTGGCAGCCAGGACTTTGTTGCACAAAGAAACCATGTTTTGAAAAACAAAACAAAACAAAACAAAAAACAACAAAACAAGTCAAAAACCTCCAGCCACCACCAACAAAAAGTTGATCTCCTATGTGAAATATATACATAAACTGTAAAAGTTTGTCTCATCTGCAATTGGGTCCTTGTAAGAAAGAAAATCATCCTACACAGACATGCTGATACAGCATGCCTAGGCAACCTAACGGTAACATTCCCAACTTTAGGAAACAGTAACTCTAAGTTTAAAAAAAAAGAAAAAAAAAAAAAAGAAAAAAACAAACTAGCTATATAAGTAATTAAAAACAGAAATGTAACAATTAAGTAATACCGGTATAAATACCTTTGAAATAAAAACATCTTCCAAGAGGCTCCGTTTTCAGTGTAAAAAATATGCCTTGTTTTGTTTTGTTTTTCAGTGCCATGAAAGGCCATTTTGAAGCATCATTGATCTCACTTACAGTTGCGTTTTTGCCTGAGGTACTAACTTTGCATTTGGTCAGATATTCATAAAAAGATGTGGAGCCTACTAGTACTGACAGTTTTGATTTTCTATGAGGCGGTTAAAATGCTATTAAAATATGTACATATCTACTTAGCAACTGCATTCTTACAGAGAAGAGTCACATTAGCTAAACTTATCCTCCTGTAAACAATCTGAACATCCACGTTGGCTCTAAGTCCTCTCTGCTCTGGTAACTGATTCGTTAGCACGGCTATTAGGCCATGGGCTGAGCAACCCACCCACCCACTGAACTCTTAGACTTCTGCTTGGAAACACAGTAAACACTGATTGCAGGACAACAGTAAGTGGCTCATCTTGCTTCTGGAACATCCAGGGCCAGTGAAGAAACTCGGAAGTTAGTCGTGGAAAGAAGGGAGCATCACCTCGTCTTCATTGGCTCCGTGTTCATACCGAACGGGGGAGAAGCCTGTCCAGTGGAAATGCGTTCTTTGCAAGAGGAACCAAATCAGTCCACTGATGAGGGCTAAGACACTGAGCACAGCGAACAGGATGGCTATTCCTCTGTAATCCGGGCCTGCGATCCAGACATTGAGACATCGTAAGAGAAATGCAACAGTTACCCTTGTTTCTGATTCTATTCAGTAAACTATGCTTAAGCTACAAAGCCCTGTACAAATTAGATTGTTTCAAAGCTAGGACAGACTTTCCCTTCTACCACCTTCCTTAGGAGATCAGCTTAACATATATTATTGTACTTTCCACCCCTCTCCACCCCCCAAGTTAGGCAAGCACCCCACCAAGCCACATCCTTACCACTTGCTCAGGATTTCAAATGCTGCTTATCTGTCTTTCTCGGATACTCAGCTGCAGACTGTACTTTCCCATAATGGATTTCCATTATTCCTAACTCCAAATGGCCAAGACCAGAATTGCAATTTTCCTGTCATTTTTATCACACCATTGCTGTTTGCTGTCCTCCAAATGCATACGTTGCATTCCACTCCACTCGGAAAAGAGCCAGGACTCCTTGACCATTGTTTGCAGCCCTACTAAGGGTCTCTGCCTGCCTAGCATCCAGCTCTTCCTTGAGCTTCAGCGGCTGCTTCTGCCACTGGATTCTCTCCAACTGGCTCCTCTCTGCTATGCCTGTCTCCAAGCTTGCTCACCTCAGCACCTCCTCTAGTAGACCCCCCTCCTGGAGCAGATAATAACCACCACCTGCTGTTTATGGAACAGAGTTTCTAACGACTAGTTAGTTCCTTCTCTTCAAGGAGAAACTTGACCTGTCTGCACTAATCCATCTTCCTCCCTGAACGGGCAAGTCTGTGATAACATGTAGCTGATCGTGCTTTGGCATGGAAAACATGCAAAACAAGAAGGAGCAGAGCAACGATGTATAGATGAAAACCATTCACTGCAATCAGGGGCTTCATCTTTGATATTTATGTAGCAAAATGGAAAGCCTATGCTAGTTGTTTTAAAATGTTGATGGTTTGGACCTTTCTCCATAAATGAAGCGCAATATTTTTACAGTCGTTTTAAATATCAATTCATGACAACAACTAAAGTTCAAATTGCAATTTCATATGGACACCATGAACAGTTTAAATAGTTAGATCTAGTTTTAGGTGATTTTAAAGTTTCTTTATAGCCAGATGTAGTGGCACATGCCATTAGCCTCAGTCCTTGAGAGGCAGAGGCAGGCAAATTTCTGAGTTCAGGGCCAGCCTGGTCTACATAGTGGTAGTTCCAGGACAGACAGGGCTACATAGTGAGATCCTGCCTCAAAAGAGAAAAACAAAAACAAAACAAATTTCATTATGAACGTTTTACAGGACCTGAGAGTAGGGCAGCAAACTGTGCTGGTTTGAGTGAGAATTTTCCCCCAAAGGCTCAGGTATTTGGACACCCTGTGTCAGTTTGTGCCCCTTTGGGAACGTTATATAACCTTTAGTAGGCGGGGCCTGCTGGCTGGAGGAGCTGCGCCTCGGGAGGCTTGGGGGCGTGGCCTTACTCCACTTCCATCCAGCTTTCTGCTTTCTGTGTGTCATGGAAATCTGACCAGACAACTTCCTGCTTCGGCTGCTCTGCCTGCCCGTTGCCATGCCTACCCCAGCACCAAGGGGCTCTGTCCCTCTGCTCAAGTCAAAGGACAGCCTTTTGTCCATAACTTGCTTCTCTAAGTGACAACAGGAAATAGACCTTTTACACTTCTACACTGGGAAACCGTAAAATAAAACACACCATGAGGACCAAAGCAATCTCTTTCCCAATTCCCTGGCAGCTTCCATTTTTAGTTAGAGGAGCTTTATACAGAATTTTCTAGATGTATTATATATTTACCATTAAAAATCCCCGATTTAATGAAGATTTGAGATATGCTTTATAAATATATAAGATCATGTGGGTAAAAACCAAGAACACGGATGTGCTATTTATCTGGCCTCATGCTCACTAAGCAAGGGCTCTCCCACTGAGCTACAAGAGCATCCGTCCCTATGGTTACTTCTTGGCCCGTTCTGTTCAATACTACTGCAAGGACAGGCTGCCTACTTACTCAGAGGAATTTTGCAGACAGCTCTTGCATAGCCACGGGAACATTCGACTTTTCTCCAGGTCTCATTTGAAGCTATTAAAACGCTACATTTCCCATCGCCATCCTTACTTTTATTTTCCCACTTGACAAATGTCACATCTAATCCATCGAGCCAACTCCAAGACTGATCTGAAGACAGATGACAAGTGCAATTATATTTATTGCTATTAATCACAGTGCTAAAAAACAAACAACCAAAAACAAAAACCAACCAAACGGAAACCCACGAGGCTCAAATAACCCATTTAATGAGAAGGTGGTTGTTTCATTAGTGGTTCTCAACCTGCTTTGGGGGTTGGATATCAGCTGTCCTGCACATCACATATCTATATTATAAATCAAAACAGTTATGATGTAGCAACAAAAAAATTTTATGGTTGGGGATCACCACAATATGAGGAACTATATTGAAGGGTTGCAGCATTAGGAAGGTTGAGAACCACTGTTTTATATGACAGTATTATTTAAAACAAAACGAAACCTCACAGGCTATAAAGATGGCTCATTCAGTAAAGTGCTTGCACAAGGATATGAATCTGATCCTCTGTAAACCCATGTAAAGTAACTGGGCACCATGCAACCTGCCTACGAACCCTGCACTAGTGAGGTACAGAGAGGGGATCCCTGGGTTTTGTTCACTGCTCCTCTGGCTGAATCAGTGAGCCCTGGGCTTGATGAAAAATTCTGTCTCAAACAATAAGGTGGAGAATAATGGAGAAAGATAACTGATACTGACCTCTGACCTATATACACGTACATACACATGTACATGTACACATGAATTGGCACGCACACAAATAAGGGGGAGAGAAATTCAGGCAGCTACCCAACACTGACCTCTAGCCTTCACATACATGTGCACATATATGCACAAACAAATGGATTTGTACACAAACAATGAAATGTATTAAAAATAACCAAAAGCCTTTAAGCCTTTAGCTGCACTCCCTGTAGGTGAACTGCGCAATATGGCAGTAGCTGCTGTCTTGGACAATGAGAAATCTTAATTCATTTTTTCAAAGATGCACTTTTATTACTTTAAGTTATGTGTAGGTGCACGTTTCTGTACGTGTCAGCGCAGGTGTCTATGAATGCAGACCTCTGGGAGCTGGAGGTAAAGACAGTTGTGAGCCACCTGATGTGGGTACAGGAGAAAACAAAACAAAACCATAGGGTCCTCTGTAAGAGCAGCAAGTAACCTTAGCCATCAGCCATTTCCCTAGCCCCATTTTCCTCTTTTAGAGAGTTCTATTAGACAGTGATACACGTGCTTTGATAAAGGCACAGAATGCTTGCCTGTGCATCTATTGTGAGGTAAATTCATTTCCAGGGATCCATGCCCTCTATTTCTTAAGAAAACATGTCATTAAAACTATGCTACTGGGGGAGGAAGGGGTTAAGAGGCCTCAGGACCACCCCACCCATTCTTGTTTTTCCGCATCGTGATAAGTGTGCAAACACCATTTATAATCCATTTAGACAGCCGATATTGAGTCCACTCATTTTTTTTTGAAAATTACTTGACATTCTAGAGTTGACATTTATTTTAATTCTTTAATATTCGATTCTACATAAAGTGTGAAATGAATTATCACATTTATGTACGTGACTCATTCTTTATCAATTCCAGCCTCATCTTTCAAACTCTGTTCTTCACTGAGAAGTTCTTCCACAAATTCTCTTTAGATTTAACTCAGTATGTCTGAAAAATCCACCACTGGTAAGAGTTAATTTTGGACTGTGGGGAAGCCACCGTCCAGTGTGTTAGAGCACAGGTGGGGCCGCCACGCCCAACCTCAGAGCTCTGTCACTGAGCGCTGAGATGCATCACTTACCGAGGGAATGTTGAGACAGTCCCAGCCAGACTCTCATCGTGATATTAAAATTCTCCCTCATCAATCTGCTCACAAACTTATTCTCATTTTCATCCGCTATGGTGACAACAGTTGCAGAGTGATCTGTTGAAGGAAAACGAATTAGACCTGATTACCTCCATGTTAAGCATACGAAGAATGTAACTCCCAGTGACTGATTCTGAACTGGACCCTTTGGGGGGGAAAAACCCAGTATCTGTTGCGAACGAGACCATTGGGAAATTCGAGCTTCGTTCAGAGACTATCTTGAAACTTTTGGTATTTATGTTAAAAATTAAAAGTGCTCCCACAAATAAAGCTCCAAAGGAGTTAAAAATATTTTTAAATAGGAAATTTGCATAAAGAAGTTTTATAATTCAGAAACATGTATCTGGCAGGTTTTTTGTTTTGTTTTGTGTTTTGTTTATTGTTTGTCAAATCAATAAGACCTTTGTGTTTGAGCAGCTGGCTGTGACAACTGGGGTTTGGGACCGTACGAATAAAATGCCACCTATTTATTTCTAGGACTTGCCTCAAAAACAGAATTTCTGTATAACGTAGATTTAAATTTGCTTCTGTTCAAAAGGGAACTGAAAGAAGCCTGTCTTGTGGCCCGAGGGAGCGCCTACCCTCCTTCCACCGTGTTTCCCATAAAAATGTGGTTGGCCGTAACCACCCTGAGTTCCTAAAAATGGTAGAGGATTGAGTGAGTTAATATTCTTTAAGCTTAATAAATACAATTCCTAAACACATATAAACTGGTGTTATAGGTAATGTCAGATAGAATAGAAATAATAAGTAAGCTGGGAAATCCATCCTAAGAGGAACGAAAGGCTGTGCCCTGTATGGAATAGGTTTAACATTATGCATCCGAGGAGATGGTGCCAAAGGTATTATCCCCTCCTACAGAGAGGGAAACCGAGAGTCAAGAAGAAGTGGTGAAGTCTTCAGCCTTGCAGAGCCAGCCAGCTAGAGAGTTTAAGAAGGCGACTGAAACCTTTGAGAGAAGAGTGGTTTTGAGTTCACCATCTTTGGGGCATTGCGCTCCAAAGGGCAAACTTTACGCCACTTCGTTCTTTCCTGCGATGCCCCCGCATGTTCTGACTCCCAGCCCTGTTTCCATTCCCAGTGTTCTCTCTGAGAAGCAATTCTGTGCCTTCTACAGCATCGCTTAGGGAGGGCGTGTGAGAGCTGGGAAACGAACCAAGGCTGTCTACCTCGATGTCTTACCTGACCTGCTCACACGCTACGTCTACCACAGCGCTTCTCATCTTCTCCCTCGGGAGGAAGAGGCAGGCCACATATGTGAACACACAGGTCTATTTTATGACAGTTCCCATCGTGTGCAAACATGTACACCACGCAAGGTTCCCACACACAGTTCCTGTCGTGCACCTAAGACGGGAACTAAAGTGCTATCTAAGCAGCCGTCCGCTATGCAATGTTTAGCGAAACAAATGCGCTGAATGCCATCTGTGAGTTATCGGGGAAGAAACTAAGTCGTTTTGATTTTTGAAACAGTAGAGGTGGCTTTCTTAGAAGTCATTTTACGTTCTGACTGAAGGCAATGACTGGGCCCCTCGAGGGACGTAGTCAATCACTGGGCTTTTTTTTTTTTCTTTCCTGAAATGGCTTCATATGAAGTCTTAAGTCTTGTCCCTTATTTAGGTTCTTAGGATGTTGCCAATCCTATCCAGAATGGATGGGCAACTCATGATCAGTTGATCTGATCACCCTCTTCAGTGTCAGCGTAATATTAAAAACTCAGGAATGGACTACAGAGTCAACTGTATTTTGCCTCTTGACCCCTTTTCCAATCATCTCGAAGTATATCTAAAATTTTTTCACTTGTTATTGCTTCTACTTAATATCAATACTTAATGTTAATAGACCACTTAGCATTTTTACCTCTTTACATTTTTACTTTCAATATACTCATTCTCATTTTAGAATTTACTCTCTCTTTTTTTTTAATTATTTTTAAGCCTTTACCTATATGTATGGGACCCACCTGGTCTCATGTAGCCCAGGCTAGCCTGAAGTTACATTGCCGAGGATGACCTTTAGTTTCTAAGTCTCCTGCCTTCGAGACGTCCTAAGTACTGGGACTGTAGCAGTGTGCCACCAGCTCAGTGTATGTGGCCCTGGGAGCACACCCAGGTATTGGTGTGCACATGTGGGACAAGCATAGTTCTACCAGCTGAGCAATGTCCTCTGTCCAAACTGGCCATTTGTAATGATTATAGCAATGATTATAGCAATGATTATAGCAAAATTCCATTGAGATCCTTTTGGTAAAATACTTAACTATTGCCTTACTACTGGACAGTAAGGTGGTAACACTATTATAAAATAAAAATGCTTTTAAAATACTTTCCAAGGGATGGTGATTCCCTTCTATTATTTCCTTAAGGGAAAAATATTGTGAAGAGTGAAATTATCTCGTCAAGAGAAAGCGAGTGGACTTTAACTTACCAAGTTCTTGACACAGTTGCTTGGCCTCTGAGAAGCTGTGCAAAGCCTGGTCGGACGAGTAACAGTGACCCCCGTACTGGATCCACTGCACATCCTCCCTCTTTGCCACTGGACATTTTGATGATTGCGTATGAGAGGACAGCTCTTTAGCTGTGAAAAATGATAGACAGAAAAGTAAATACTACCCTCAAATCTCATTAAACGCCTCCCCACACGAAACCTGTGCTTGTGGAGAAGAAGCCTGCAGCTCCGTACACACACCATCGGAAGGCACAGTCTGGGCCCTACAGACACACATTCTAGTCATGTTTGGAATGCCACTTAAAACCTCCATGGTGGATGGGGTGAGTGCTCCCCCTTGAGAATGGAATTCAACCAGCTTAGAACATGTACACAGACTAGGGGAGAAGCAAAATACAGGCTCTGGCAGGCCTGCAAGTATTCCAAACCAATAATTAAAATCCATTCCCTCGGCTTCTCTTTCACTGTGAAAATGTAAGCCAACATTTTATCGAGATACATGAAGACTGACATTAAAGTCACGACCACAATTAAAAAGTTGGCAATTTGTAACTCTCTCTCAAATCGAAAGATGTTATCTTTTAAGCTCTTAGAAATTCTTCCGGTTTCAACTCAATCTGTTCTGTGTTTTAGCTGAGTAAGGCTCGAAGCCTAGGAAGTGTAGGTTGGGTCCCCTAGGGCTCATGATTAATTCCTCTCAAGAGCACACAACTGTAGAGCAGCTAGGCGCGGATCATCTCAGTCAAATGTCTGGCCCGGTCCCAGCTGGGAGCTCAGCCCAGACTTCTGTTGTGCACTCTACACTCCCTTAAAACTCTCCCTGTGGTTTCTGCGCGCCACAGGTGGGTGGGATTTTCCTTATTTGTCGCTTCTGTGATTCCAGAAGAAATGGCCTCCGACATTCTTCCATCAAGAACCCGGGGTTGACTAGTTCCCTCTGCTTCTGTCTTCCGTGAGAAGTCAGTCAGGATAAATCCTTTCAAATTTCAGCTGTTTGGCTTAGCCTCTCCAGTGCTACCTATTTGAGCTCCCGTCCCCCTGGGCCCTGTCAGTTCGACAGGTGGAGTAGTGGGTGAGTTTCCCAACAGCTGCTGACCAAACACAACCATTAAATTCCTCATGGTGATACTGGAGGAAGGAGTCAGGACCGTAAGGCAAGTTCTGGCCTTTACTACTTTGTGAAAGTAGCTGATGAGCCAAAGGGATATTGCCCCGTGATTCTGGACTTAGCTGTGTGCTGCTTCAGTATGTGTGAAAGTGGGTTCAACCCGTAGTCACCACAACACCACAGGGGACACACAGCCAGCAGCCCCTTAACATCTTACGCTGGGCACCTTGTGGATTTCTGTCTGCAGTTGGGTCACCTTGGGTTGCAGACATTTCCTTCCCTTTAGGATCCTTATGAGGTTGGGTTTCCAACTCTTGGATTTTTTAATTTAACTTTTATTTTTATTTTTAAGGGTCTGAATTGTGTTAAGTTCATTATAGCCTTTTTGGTTGTCGTTTGAAGCTGGGAATCCAATACAGGACCTCCCAAATGTTAGATAAACATTATAATACTGAGCTACATTTCAGCCCTGTTGGATTCCTGCTCAGAGTGAGGGAAATATTCTGAAACATTTTCTCATGTAGCCTTGGGCTGGATCAAGATGACCTTGAACTTCTCATCCTCCCAAGTCCGACTCACAAGTGCTAGAAATATGTGTTTTTATAGAGCCTGTGGACAAGCCTTATTTCTATTTATATGCTCATTAAATGATGACGTGCACACATTATCAAATTTCAGTAAACACATGGTTCTTCAAAACCAAGTCTTACGTTTCGTAGGCTTGTAACAAACAGCACCATCCTTAACAGACGGGCATCTTTCGTGTCTCCAAATTCCTTTCGGATATAAGACGACACAGTCTCCAGGAGATTGTGGGCTGTTCCACGGGACATAGTCAAACGCACTGCCGTCGGACCATTCGAAACTCGATTCGCTTCCCTGTTTGGGAACAGTGTGGACGCCCTGAGCTCAGAGGTGCGACTTGAGAAACAACATAAGAAGATTGCACACATGGTAGGAAGCGAGTGCTGACCATCTGCGCATAAGCACTGTAAGTATAAGCCTATCCACAGAGTCGGAGGTTTGCTTTTGATACAGTAACCTGGGGCATGTGCTCTGGGAGAACACAAACAGGACTTCACATTTAGAGACAGTCACCATATTCTGTCTCTGAATTTACTTAAAGATTGGATTTATGAAACACATGGAAATGGCTTCCGCTTACCCCTTTAGCACAATTAAAGGTTCAGAACTCCAACAAGGTATTGTTCTGAAATTTTTCACATTGTTCTTACACCCTGTTCTGAAACAGTACCATATCTTGTTAAACGCTTCTTTTTATTATTTGCGGTGCTAGGAATTGAATCTACGGCTCACAAGTTAGGCAGGTGCTGTCATGACTGAGCTGTATCCTGGCCTTGAACACTGTTTCCTGGGCTTCATAGTTTTGTGGTTTGTGTCTGGGTACATTACAGAGGCCATCATACAGGAGAGGCTAAAAAGGGCAACTCTTCCAAGAGCAAGACATGAGGAGACCAGCTTCCATTTTTTTCTTGAATCTGTGAACTTACGGCACCCTCCTTCCTCCCTCCCTCCCTCCCTCCTGCCTTTCTTCCTCCCTTCCTCCTCCCATCCCTCTGTCCTTCCTTTATTCCTTTTATTTTTCGGCATTTTTTTCTAAAGATTGCTTAACAAGGCCCACAGCCCTCAATGGATGGCTATTTTGGTATGCCAGACATTATTAGAAGTACATACATAATAGATACAGAAGTCAAATAATAGAACCAAAAATGTATTCTCAACATTAATCTTTTAAAAGGAATTTCAAATCTGGGTGCTCAGTATTTATATCCTTTCCAGTCCCACCCATCCCCTCTCCAACTCCTCCTGTGTCCTCCCCTCCCAAACCCAAGCCCTTTTCATCCTATAGGTCATGAGCGTACTAAGAGTTTTTGTCGCCTTTTATATATACTTTTGTGTTAAAATAGGAAAGAAAACACTATTAGCTGGTTTTACTGATGAGGAAATAGGACTGTGAAGTTTAAATAACTCACTATCAGCTACCACATAAATGACGGATGTGCCATTCATACTGAAGTTTAGGATTCTCTGGCTCCGTGCTGTTTACAGAAAGAAACTTTCCAACTGGTCCTCCCCAAGCAAAGGACAAAGCTCAGAGGTGGAGCACAGGAGACTGATCACTAGATCCACAATTAAAAGACCCCCAAATCACACAGCCTGAAAGAGATACTGTTGAGTTATTAACCCAGCAAACCCCTGAGATGGCGGGGCCACTTGCATTCTATAATTTTATTTATTCCATGATATAAGAGGCAAGAAACCACTAGGATTAATCCACTATTACATTTTGAGTTAGTATCTTATGCTTAAAATCTCCAACTTTCGAAGCTACAGCTTTGGAAAATTTCTGGAAGCAAAATGGGACTTACATCATGACTCGAGAGCCCAACCCAGAGAGGGAATCCGTCACGGTTCACAACATCTTCCAGAAAGAGCTTCCCGTTTGGGTTGTGAACACTCGCCAACTCTCCCCCGCTCTGAGAGCACTCATTCAGGGCTTCATACCAGGTCACCTTCTTCTGAATGACATTATAGACGCCGTCCTCATATGGGATGACCTGGGGCAGGGTGCTATTGTGCTTGTCCTTGTAGTCAACTATAACATCGAACATAAAAGGGCCGGTAAGAGCAAAGGGTTTCAAGTCCACAAACACATTAACGTGAGAGGTCAAATGCAAACGTTGCCTTTACTATCCTCACAGCACATACGAAAGGCTCTTAAATACGATAGTTGTCTTATTGACTTAAAAAATGCTTGACATGATGGCAAAGTTATTAACCACTTGGATATGTGAGACTGACGGGATGGGGGGCAGACACACACACACACACACACACACACACACACACACACACACACACACACACACTTCTAAAAAATAAAACCAGCAGTGAGGTTATAAATAAAAGACTGAGTACATTTTAAAACGAGGACAAATATCTTGTACAGGGTTCCAGCTAATCACACAGGTTCCCTGCTCCATCCCAAAGATGGAGAATAACGCTCTCCTGCTGTAACTGTGGACTGAGCACAGGAACATCTGTACGGAGAATACAGCATGGAGAGAAGACAAAGGGTAACTTTACAATTGAGAAATTACCATCACAGCCTTGACCAGAAAGATCAGTTCTGAAACCAGCAGTGATGCTGGTAGTATCTGTCATTCACAGGCTAGTGTAAAAATGACACCTTTTCCCAAACTCAAAATCACAGTTTAATCACAGGGAGATAAGACAACAGATAGCCTCAAAACTGTCGAGTCATCAGAAAGAAGTGAAGTCCTCACAGATAGGAGGGACCATGGCTGAGTCTAATGCAGTATCCTGAATGGTTATCTGAATAGAAAAGTACACTAAGTAAAAACTAAGGGGACAGGAGGCTGGGCTTGGTGGCACATACCTTTAATCCCAGCTCTTGGGAAACAGAGGCAGTCGGATATCTGAGTTCAAGGCCAGACTGGTCTGGAACAGAGCAAGTTCCAGAACAGCCAGAGCCACACAAAGTAAACCCTGTCTTGTAAACCAAAACCAACCAACCAACCAACCAACCAAAAAGCTAGGGGGATATGAATAATGACCAGGCTTTGGTTAATTCTTGTGCAGCAGCTAATGTTGGTTTATTAGTTGGGATAAATCTACCATAATAATGGCATGCTAAAGATGTCAGCAACAGGGAAATTGGTTATGGGGTAGTGAGAATTCTCAGTTCTAACTGTGTAATGTCCCTGCAAATCTATATTTAGTCTAAAATGAATATTGTATTAAAGTGTATTATTGAAAGAAGGAAACCATTTTGGCAAGAGGAAAACAGACAAACTTACAAATGCATAGCAGGGCATACAGGGAACAATGAAGTTGAGAAAGATGTCCAATGACAAAGAAGGGGAGAAGTGGGAGAAGCTTAGACATTAGGAAGAGAGACTGGTGCCTAACGACTGATAAGACAAGAACACGGGAGAGACAGATCTCCATCACAGTACTCTGCAGCTCCTGGAGCAGAGACTGTTCACATGGGGCGTCCCCGCCACAGGCCTCGCCTCAGCAGAGGGCTTAGAGCAGGCTGATCATAATAAAGTTCTTAAGCTGATGATGAATTTTGTTATTTACATTTCAAAATAGGTTTAAGGATTAGACGAGATTGTAAGACATGCATTTTGCCCGGAATGTCAAAATTCTATCTATGTATACTTTCTTTTCTTTCTTTCTTTTTTTCTTTTTTTCTTTATTTCTTTTAAAATAAAAGTTCTATCCCTCTCTCACGATTCAATTATGAAGTGCTACCTCCTAATTCTCACTGGGCTCCATGTTTACCCACTAATCTAAGTCTTGTTTACAAAGGATAAAAAAGTTAACGCTGTCTCACCAGCAATGTTTCCCTTCTGGAGTCTGAGACCAGAAAACAAAGGCCAGGGTTTTGTTTTCTTTGTAACTTCTGTCGTTCCACACGTGGGACTAAATGGAAAGCAAGCTCTGCAGACACACATGCTGTTACATGTATGTCACTAGCGGAACTAATGGTTTTACACCCTCCTCCTCTGGAATGAGACCACACAGGCTGTGGTTTCATTACTGCTGTGGTTTAAATATGAAATGTCCCCGCTGGGCTGATGACACTGTTTGGGGAGGTTGTGGAACCTTATGGAGGCAGAAGCTCCTTGAAAAAAGTGGGTCACTGGGTGGGTTTGAGGTTATATAGTCCTGCTGTACTTTCTGTTTACTTTCTGTTTCATGAACGTGTGGTAATGTGACAGCCTCCTGCTCCTGCCATCATGCCCCACCCCTGCCTGCTGCCATGTCTTCCCCACCATGATTGACCCTATCACCTAGAACTACAATCCAAAATAAATCCTTTCTCTCTTAAGTTGTTTATTCAGTGTTGTTGGGGTAACCTTCCCTTAATAGTGTATGAAGGTGTGCCCCGGCGTGTTCACTGTTGACAGCTGTACTGGCATTGAGCTAAGTGCGGGCAAGATGATGGAATTGTAATTTCTGTGATCCCTCACCGGTTTTCTATTTGTAAATGCTTGTCCTTTTTCACCTGCCCAAAAGATGAAGGTCAGATAGCCCTCAATGACTTACCGCAGCCTAAGAGATAAATCGAGTGTTGTCTTGTTGTCGATCGGTTCAAACTGGAATGTGGCTTTTTGTTTAATGAGCTGATGGCCCACAGCCAGGGCCAGGAAGTACAGGGGTGGGACTTCCGGTCTGAGAGAGGCAAGAGACTCGAGGAGGCAAAGGGGGATGTGGAAGGAGCAGAACGGAAACAGAATGGAGCTATAAGCAGACAGTTTGAACCTCGGGCAGAGATGGGATGGTGGAGAAGTTAGGAGAAGTTTAGATGGGCTAGCTGAGAGACTGCTCCGGCAAAAGGCATACAAACTATATAAAAGTCTCCGTGTGTTAATTAAAACTTCAACCGGGACCCATGAAAGCCCCACAATACAGGGTATTTTATCACAACAACGAAAAGTGACTAAGGCTCTTACCCATTTCAATTTTACAAGCAAAAATGCTGTGCTGGTAAAAATGAAGTGTTTCTTCAATAATATTGAAGGACTGAATATCCCAGAAGCCATCAGTACTTAGACCAGCCAAAAATTTGCCATTTTTCACAGTTGGTCTCCCCTTTCTCCAGTGTGTGTAAGACAATGCAGTTTTATCAAACCACATCAAAGAATTGTCTAGGAAAGAAACACATTTTTTCTATACTTAAGAGATTAAATCAAAATTTCAGTTTCGGTTTAAGTATTTCAAATCACCAATTTATTTTCTCCTTTCTATACCTTCTAAAAGGTTGTCTGATTAACTATACCTCTAAAATATGTCTTCTAATATAACAGTAAATTGTGTTCATTTTTAACTTGAAAATATAAATTATAAATATGAAACATTTAACTATAATTCCACTCTTTAACAGCCTTCATCAAATATCCATTCTTCTTACATATACTTTTAACTATAACATAAATGACCATAACGATTTTTTTAAATTCTCCGTATCTTATAAAATTAATAAAAGAAATGATTTCCTCTGTACACAATTGTGCCTACTCAAAAGTGAAAGATTTTAACACATTTCATTTCAATGTGGAGAACAAGCTTCTCAACAAACATTGCTAAATGCTGGCTAGTCACAAAACTATGAATGTGAGCTCCTTGCTGTTACCAAAAAAAACCAAAAACCAAAAACCAAAAAACCCTCAAAATACAGCATAGACATAGATATAAAACCAAAAACTAGAGAACACATAAAACAAACACAGGTTTTCAATGTGGCCTTGCAGTAGACAAAGGAATGCTTCTCAATGAGGAGTCTGAAAAACTGTCATCATTTAAATCACAAATTAGAATAAAGAAATTATGTCACCATTACCTACACACCCCTATTGTCCTGCTCCTTTTCTTTCCCTGATCACCGTCTCAACTCTCAACACATCTTGACATCCAGCTGCACCAAGGACACAAGAACAATCCATGCATGTTTTGTTCTTGCTGTGTGTCACGTGCTTTCTGCCACCGTTTCTTTCTCCCACCCACACTTATCAGCCTCCTGATCAATATAACACTGTGGTGTATAAATTTACTAGCTGGAAGAGAGGCTTGTTTCTCACCAGGTTTGAAGTATCGGTTACCTGTTGACTTAGTAACTTTTACTCATGGCTTCACTACTGAAAAGTCAGATGGCACAGCCAAGGCATGGTGACCCATGTGTTTAATCCCAGCACTCAGGAGGCAGAGGCAGGAGGATCTCTGTGAGTTCCAGGCCAGCCTGAACATAAATGAGTCCAGAACAGCAAGAGTTACACAGAGAAACTCTGTCTCAAAAACAAACAAACAAACAAACAAAAAAAAACCAAAAACAAATAAAAAGGCTTTAAGACTCCAAACTCAGGGGTTGGGGATATAGCTCAGAGGTAGAGTGCTTGCCTAGGAAGCGCAAGGCCCTGGGTTCGGTCCCCAGCTCTGGAAAAAAAAAAAAGACTCCAAACTCATTGTATATTCTAATATTTTGAAATAACTAAAAATAGTGATTTCTAGGTATCAGTTAGATCAGTAAGAATCACATCTAACTCTCCTTGCTTTCTATACATTCCTCAGATGTCCATATATTTTAATAAGAGAATTTTTAGTTATACATTTGATGAAACAAGTTAAGATAACTTAATAGTAGTTTTCATATCTGAAGATGTTTTCATAGAGAATGCATTTTCAGTTGTTTCTGACAATACCATGACGAAATACACAGGAGAACATAATTTATTTCACTAAGTTTCTAAGTTAGCGCGGAAGGCGATGGCTTCCTGTCATCTTCATGCATTCTGTCCCCCGCACCACTCCTGTTGTCCTCCCTCCCTATACGACAGTCCCTTTCTGTGTTTGTGTCATATGCATTCCATTCCCGGAGGGTAAAATTCAAGTATGTACGCCTGAGTTCGACCTCTTCTGCTCTGAACAATCCTTTCCAGGGGAACAAGCACCGAGTGCCGTACCCTAGACAACTTGTCAGTTTTAAAAACACTTACATTCTTATCCATAGTCCCACATCTTACACATCTACTGACACCGACTGAACTCTGGTGGAAAGGGCTTCTTGGGAAAGCGCAGCTCTGAAAGTGCCCACCCTAGAGAGGGAAGGAGAGGCAGAAGCACATGGCCTGCTGGGACCAGCCTGGGTCTGCTCTTTCTCTCCCTGCTTGCTCTGATGTAGCTCTGCAGCTTGGTCTACTACTGTGTCCATTTGGATTTCATGCAGACCCTCCATGACATGCCTACAGACTGATTTGCCTCCCTAATATTAAGACCTCCATGAACTTCAGGATGCCTGTGATTTCCCTTCTAATTTGGTCTCATTTACTTTCTATTAGACACAGGATTTTAAGGTTTGTCCATATCAATGATATTTGGAAACATGGTATTTAATCCAAATTTCAACTATCCCACCCCACCATTAGACCATGAACCTTATTCTTCTGTTGTTTGCTATACACATATCCTATAAACCAGAAGGGGCAGTGACATCAATACAAATGTGACACTGTGTTTGTTCTTCTCACGGAAGCTGGGGGCTTATATAGGAGTGTGGTCATTTTAATTAGTTCTGAGTTACCAGGAAGAAGAGCGGAGATGCAAAATTATTCTCTACCATATAAATCTAAGATTGGGGGTTAGGCTGTGTTAGTGGCAGAGTAGAGACACAAAAACCTTACTGGTATTATTACATGCCGTATTACATATATAACACATGTTGGTGCATCATCAAACGCGGTCTCTAAAGGACTATATTTTGTGATTTGATAACTAGATTATGACGGAGTGCTAACGGAGCGACCTGCTGTTGCCACTTACTCTCATAGGTTATTCCTAGCATGACCCACGAGGCGATGTAATTGTAGTACAGAAGCTGCTCCACGACAAAGGTATTCTCCTCCTCAGTTCGAACACTCAGACTATGTGCTTTAGAATCTGTCAAAATAAAAAAGGCTAATTTTAATAACTACTTGGTATAGAATACTCTGTTTCGCTTGAAAGAGTCAGGAAGTTCTACTCCCCAGGTTTATACCTTTAAAACTTAGATAGTCTCGGAATACTAGAAACACACACACACACAAACACAACACACACACACACAAAAACACACACACACACGCACATGCACACGCACATGCATACTGAAACTGTATGTGCTCACAAAGGTGACAGGCTATGCAGCATTCAAACGTTCTGCTGTACATCTGGCCTCATGGGACATGGGCAGTTTGGCAGCTGAGCAGAGAACTTAAAGCATCCACTTTGTTTCCTTCATTTAAAGCTCACTTTCTGATGGCTGTTTAAAGACTACCATGTAATAAACTAAACTATTATAATTCTAAATTAAAATACAATTACATCATTTCCTTCTGAACCTCTTAATGTGCTATAAGGCCTTCCTTAGACATTACTGCTACATTAGAGTTAAAGAAAGTTATTATTTCCAAAATGAGTTGCTCAGAAAAAAAAAAAAAATCAAAGGGGTTTCCCAGAAAAAGTACGCATGGATAAGCATTTGGGAACACTAGATACAAAGTTGAGCTAGTTCATTTATGCCAGTGTTTCTTTTTTATTATTGCTTTTATTTTATTTTTCATTAGTGAAAAATATATTTTTTTCTACATACAATATATCTTGATTGTGATTTCCACTACCCTACTCCCCCAGTTTCTCCCTACCTCCCCTTCCCATCTGGATACAACTCCCTTCTGTTTCTCATAAGAAAACAGACAGGCATCTAAAAGATAGTAATAAAATAAAACATAATAAGACAGAACAAAAGCCAACAGAAGGAAAAGAACCAAAGAAAATGCACAAGAAAGAGAAAGAGACCCAGAGACCCATTCATTCACATGTTTAGGAACCCCATAAAAACCAAAACCAGAAGCCATAATCAATACACAAAACAATAAACAATAACTTAGAAAAACAATCAATAAAAAGAAAAGGCCCTGCATGACATTAAGGGACAAGGACCCTCCAAGGATGCTGTTGAGTTCATCTTCTGTTGGCATCGACCACTGGCCATGCAGCCTGCCTGTAAGAGTAGTTGCTTTCCCCAGTGAGACTTCCTTGGAGAAGAAACTAAGTTTTCATCTGCAAGTGGTCATCAATTAGATAGCTCCTGGGTTAGGGATGGGGGCATGTGTCTGGTTTTCCTTTCAGCTCTAGGACCCCATCAGGCCCTGTGCCTGCTGCCTCAGTCTCTGTGAGTTCATGTTATGCCAGTATTTCTCAAAGTATCCCTTGTGCTTTGATACACGGGGTATACAGTCTAGTGTTTCTCAAAACCTATCCTATCTTTTTTTTTTTTTTTTTAATTTTTAGAAACCAGTGCTCTTAAGACACAGCACACTCTGGGGGGTAATGACAGAATAATGACAGAATACTTTTGATACGATCTCTGCACACAGCTCCTGGTTCCTTCTGTTCCATCATTCAAAAGTTACAGACCCTCAGGGTTTTACTGGGGATGGCTCTGGGTCTGAGACCATGGCTCCAATTGGTGTAACTGAGTTTCCTGCTACTCGGGGTGACCTGTGTGTCTTCGGTCAGTCTAGCCTGACCCCTTCTCTGTTCTCTAGTGAGAATGAGGAGGGTTAGTTACTTGGGGACGGATCTTCACAGCGGGTGACGTGCAGTGCGGGTGCGCCCCAATGCTTGATGGCAGAAGTGCATACTCACGCAGCTGCTGGCACATGGACTGCACCTCCTCCGGGGTGACTGTCTTATGCCTGTTCTTTGTGATCATGAAGTTGTAGCAGGCGTTCTGGAACGGTATCCATGGGGTGCTCTGCACAGGAGAGGGGCACTTAGCACTGTCCAGTGGTCTGACCTCCTCCTCGGTCTCATCTGGGAGGAAAAGTAAGTGGTGAGAACTCTAATTTCAGATGTAAATGTTAAATCCTGTTTCACAGCCATTAGGCTTGATTGGTGGGAAACACGCAGGAAGTGAGGAAGTGACAACCTCGGGTCTGTTTACCCTCGGATATAGCACGAAGCGCGCTGGCGCTCTGTGGTGAGGAAATTATTTGACATAATTTTCTTACTCCTGCTGTGGAGTGGAGGAATGTGGGGGGAAAAAAGAGGCGTTTTTAGGTTACACGAGTTTCTGTCTTCCTGCCTTATTAAATGTCAAGTGCCAGGAACCTCCTCAGAGGGACTCTATAAACATATTAATTAACAATAGGCACCTAGCTGTAACCGTGAGATTCACTCGCGCATTTCTGCTTAGTGGCATCTCTAATTTTAATGGAATAGTTATTCTTTTAACAAAGTTAAACAGAAATATCATTTAGAAGATGGCCTTTAGAGTATGTTTTTTTTTATTCTATGAAAAATTAATACACTCAAGAGGATGCAAATATAGATATGCTAAACTCAAAATAATTCAGACGGGCTTATTATGCCTTAGAAACTATCGGGCACCTTTCTCCCATTTTGCAACAAATCCCTTTGTCTCAGAAATAGTGTGTTCTTTCTACCACAAACCACACGAATGTGGGCCCCTGGTTGGGCCGGGGATTGCATGTTCAACTCAGGACAAGCCCATTGGATCCTAAGAGTTTGAAAAGTGGGATTCAGAAATCATTAACTCGTCTCCAGTGACAGGCAGAAGTGAGCGTTGCAGAGCAGTCTTGTTCCGCTCCTCACAGAGAGAGCAGAAAGTTCACAAGGGCAGAGTGCTGACATAGAGAGACAGGAAGGACAGGCACACGGCACACCTCTGGGTTTCTGTCTTCTTGTTGGTGTTGGAGACTTTTTGTTTATTTTCTTTTTGTGCTTTGAGACGGCATCGTGCTATGTAGCCTTGGCTGGTCTGGAATTTCCTATGTAGCCCAGGCTGGCCTCACACTCATAGAGAGCTGCCTGTCTGAGGCTCCCTAGTACTAGGTGTTTGAAGCCCGTCTCGGGTGGTTGAGTTCTATCCTCGTTTGCAGGGTGGTGGTCTAAATTCCCTTCTGACTGAAGCTGCCTCAAGCGTGTGCGGCTCCGTATAATCAACTGAGCCTTTGTTTTTGAGACAGGGTCTTGCCTGGCAGCCCAGCCTCGCATTTGCGAGTCTTCTGCTCCACCTCCGAGTGCTGGGCTTAAAGGTATGTGCCGCCATGCCTGGAATTTCAACAGTGGCTTAAGATGTTAGTCGTTGATGTTAAGAATTAATTAAGAAAGAGTTCCTGTAAGTTAGCTTTCTAAGTGTATATAAAATAAAAATACATGTGAGACTGTATATGACAATCAATGTCACCTGGTGTATAAAAGACAAACTCCAAAATAAGAACTAAGGACAAAGCAACTTGTAGTCGATAATTCTGAGTACAAATCTTTGCACCAGTTCTGTTGGGGGGAAAATGACTATGATGGCTCACAGCATCTGTCACTCCAGACGTCCTCTGACATCCTCTTCTGGCTTGATGGATGCTAGGCATGCACATGGTGCACAGACGCCCATACTACCCAAACACCCATACACATAATAAAAACACAGTTTTGAAAAGGACATGATAATGATTTCCTTATAATCCCCTAAGACAAAGTAAGATTTTGCAAAACCGACCAGAGAGACAAGAATCTACTGCTGGGGACGGGTGGTGGAATGAAAACGGTTGGAATTCACGTACTTCCTGGGTAGTAGCAAATGGCTCCCGGCTGGCTGTCGTCGCAGTCGGCTGTTTTCCAGAATCCGTCCGTGTCTAATATCACGCAGTCATCAAGCTGCTCGTTGCTTCCAGCCCAGTTACTAAAATGAAGACGTTTCCCATCTGACCAACCAAAGTTGAGTTCATCCTATGAGGCGCAGAAATTCATTTCAGAGACAATAATTGACATTATCTCTTTTATATTACTTTAACCCATGAGATCAAATGATTCTTACTTGCATTTCATACTGTGTTGAGCACTACCTGAAATGTCTGGGTCCTTGTGAACAACCGTCTGAGAGGGCCCTGGCAGGTCACAGGTCACTGAGAGTGAGTGCGGCTGGAACCCCGTTCAGGGTGTTAGACCCTAGACTCTGTGGTCCTAACTATAATGCTGCTCACAGATCATCAGAACTGCTCGTCAGAAACCAGAAAGCTAAAATGGAGTGAGAACCACTTTGTGTACGGAGCACTCTGGAGACAACATGGCATACTAGAAAGAACAGAAAGGAGGAACCTATGTGGTGTCAACCGTGGTCCAACCACTTAGGAGCTTTTGATTTGTGACACTGACCCTCCAGCTTTCCAGCCCTTTGTTGGGAAGTGGCTGTGACACAAGACTGGACTAGTGCAAAATGCATAACCAGGAGCAGACTGGCCCCCAGAGCTACAGAAACGTTCATTCCTCAGTCTCGTCTCTTCAAGCCTGTGCATATTATACTACCGCGCACACTGGTCTCTGGGACAAAGCAGCTTCCATTTCAGTGTTTTGTATCAGTCTAGAAGCCTCTAAACACTTGTCTATAGAACTTGACAAGACCCGATCACCCACCTGTCTTGAGAATGGCTTTATGTGGTACTACTGGGGCGCTAGGCCTTAATAACTAATGCTGGCCCAATTGCATTAAAGGCCTTCTCGAGGCCCAAGGGAAGGTCCAAACTAGGAAACAGCCTTTGGAGCTTCCTTCCACCACAGATAAATCCTCCTGCCCCACCTCTCCATATTGAACGTGAAATCCCCTGATGAAGACTATAAATACCTAAGCTTTTAACATCAACTCTTTCATTGATCTTGATTTGAACCTGGCTTTTCCACACTAACACTAGGCTTTTTTTTTAGCTGCACAAGGGAAACCCATTCGTTTTTCTGTTCTTAGAACCTAAGGAGGGGCAGGGGGTGTTATCTCCTTTGGTGTCCCTTGATGTCCTTTCATGTACAAACTGCCAGGATCCTTGACTCTCTCTGACATGTCTCTCACATAAGGACTTGTTCCCCCTGCTCCTTCCTGATAGTCACTACAGTGTCCTGAGTGATGCTCCATCATCTGTCCCAACCACTGACTTTGGGATGTCTTAAATACTTAAATGACCTATGCTGTGACCCTGCTTTGGATTTCATGCAACCAAGAATGGCTATACTTGAGATACAGAGAGCATGATTTATTTCAGGTCAACGTCAGTTTCTTTATGAATGTACATAAAAACAACAGTGCTCACAACTCCAGGCTCGCACTTCTGGTCTTTCGGTACTTCCCTAGTGAAGTGTTACCCAAATAAAAGGAAAGTTACATTATTTCTGTTCCGTTTAGAAATCTTCAAATGTTTCAATATACAATGTTACAATCCTGTTATGTTGCAAAGACTTAAGACAGTTTAGGAAGACATATAGACAACAGTCACAGAATATGTAGCATAAAGGAGAAGGGAAAGAGAAGCATCTGTCAAGACTGAGGAGAGAGAGAAAGGCTGGCACGATGGCTCAGAGGGTAGAACATTTGCTGCACAGTCCTGAGAACCTGAGTTCCCTCCCAACAACCCAAATGTGGAAGGAGGAACAACGAAGTTGTCCTCTGAGCTCTACATGTGTGCCCCCCCAACACACACACCCCACCACCTATACTACTACTACTACTACTACTACTACTACTACTACTACTACTACTACTACTACTACTAAATAGAAAATAGACTAAAGAAAAGATTACAATCCTTAAGTGGGAAATACAGTAACTCAAGAACGCCCAGTAAAATACTTCTGATACTTTGTTATCAGCGACTTTCCATTAAACAGTGAAAATTTTACTCTACAGCTTGGGCTCACCTGGGACTCATTCTATAGACCAGGCTGGCACTGAACTTATGATAATCCTCCTGCTTCAGGCTCCTAAGTGTTGGGATTACACATATGAAGGAACCACACCTTAATAACAGGAATTATAGTACAAGTGATTTAAAATTTTCTTCTTTTAATTTATTATATTTTACAATTTTTAAGTGTATATGTATGTGTATATATGATGTGTGATGTGTGCATGTCAGTGTGTGTGTGTGATGTGCATGTATGTATGCTTGTATATGTGATGTCTATGTGTGTTTTTGTGATGTGCACATGTGTGTGTGGATGTATGTGTGTATGATGTGCATGTGATTTTGTGTGATATGCACCTGTATGTGTATATGTATGTATGTATTAGATGTGCACATGCCTCTCTGTGTGTGATGTGCATGTGTCTGTGTGTGTATATGTGTGTAAGTGAGGTGTGTCCACATCTGGGTGTGTGATGTCCATGTGTCTGTGTGTGTATGTGTTCATGCAGTGGCACACATGCGCCCTGTTCAGGTGTGGAGGTCTAAGAGCAATGTCAGGTGCTAGTCTTTTCATTTGATCTTATCTGAGACAGAGCCCCTTGTTTGCCTGTGTGTTTAACTTCTTTCTGCTAACTCTGAAAGTGGTGGAAAATTCTCAACACTTTACCACGCCAAACCCTACTGGCACTAGAGACCTGACAACTTCTGATTCTAGCTCAGTCAACAAAGAAAAATAAGAAAAGGTGGTCAATGAGTCACGCCCACTTCAATGTTTTTTAAAATCTCTCACTATATGTTAAAAGACAAAGTATCAGACATCCATGGAGTTAACTGCATAGGATTTTAAGATGCTGCTTTCTTTTAGTCTACGAGGGGAGCTAACAGGAAGAACAGAAACGTACGTCCTGGCTGGAGAGTCCGATCCAGAAGGAGGTGTTGCGCAGGGCGGCCTGCACGGCGAGGAAGGCCTGCTGGTAAGGGTCTGTGATGCTCACCAGCCGCATGCCCTCTGTCAGACACTCCTTCAGAGCAGCGTGCCAGGTCAGGGGCTTCGAGACGATTTTGTACAGGTTATTTAGATACCTCACGGTTTCCGAAGTGTTCTCCCAGGGCTGCCCGTCTTCAATTTCTATTTGTAAGAGAAAAGAACAACAGCTCCTCCCACACACTGTGCCAAGGCATGGAAGTCTGTCGGATCTCACCCGTTCCTGGTTTACTTCAGACATCCCTGGCCTGTTTATTTTAGCTTTCTGTTGAGTGACTTAGGCATGTCTTGCTGAATGGCTTAGGTAAACTATCTGACTTGGGACTTCTCGTTTCTGAAACCAGGACACCCTTGGTTAGTTGCTTTGATCGGGAGGAGAAAGCTGCACCTGAAGTATATCCTGCTTTAGGGTTCTTATCTGAGTAAGGAAGTCATCAGAGAGCGTGGGATAAAGGGCAAGGATTAACTGAGCCAGAAAAGCTCTGCGAAGGAACATGAAACACGTGCTTCAGGTTCTCATTACATAACCAAACCTCTTATTTAAACATTCATTAAAACCTTATTGTGGGCAATTAAAAATAAGGCAATATATTATTAAGAAAAACTGGGTGGCTTCTATTTCATTTTTTCCCTCTCACTATGGAGCCCTGGCTGTCCCGGAACTCCCTATGAGTATCAGGCTGGCCTTGAATTTACAGATTCATCTTCCTCTCCCTCACAAGTGCTGGGATTAAAGGAACGTGCCACCCAGTGTGGGTGTTTTCTACTTTTGAAGTACATGTTTTTCCTTCCTTTGACTACAGAAAGGTGCAGACTGCTTCAAACCTAGTGTTTCCTATCTGTCGGCTGAATTTAACAGTGTTTGTACAGTACCGCCCTTTTCCTCACATAAACACTAAAATCTGCAAAGTATCTGAATCGAAAGAACATTGAATCCTAGCTGGTGAGAGCACTGAACATTCTTTAGATGACTATTAACATCGTCCTCCACAGACTTAATTTTTATATTTAACTGTGGCAATACAACTTGGAAAAACCACAGTCTTTATGAGATAATCTGCCTCACTGTGTCAATATGAACTTGTCGATGCTAAAAATGTAAGCTACGAAACTATAAGATTATTTGAATTCATTTGTAAGACTTTTGGCAAAAGGAACTCTATGTATCTCACAGCATAAAGTATGGTAAACATCAAGGTGACAGTTGACACTGTGAGGGCTAAAGTTATGTTTTAAGTTTTAATTATTGTGCTTAAGAGATTTATAAAACAAACAAACAGAAGCCTCTAACGGGTAGTAACCGGTAAGCCCCATTGCCCAAGAGAACTTCCTGGAATGCTGGGAGCTCTTCATGTAAGATAGCAAGCCATACACTGTCACTTTTATAAACAAGGTTGGTTGCCCCAACTGCACAGAATGTGCTTGATCACATGTGGGTGGGAGAAACATAGGCCCGAAGTACATCAGGAAGTGTGCTTGCCCCCTATTGGTCACAGCCAGGAAGTACACATTCTTATTTTGGGACTACTATATGGGAATCCCATGTATGGCCCTGGCCAGTGTCCATCTTCCCATTCAGTATTTAATAAAGCTTGCTTCAAATTTGGCTCAAAAATGGTGGTAGTGATCTTACTGTTGCCCAGTGGGATTAATAATACCTGAGTACTTCTGACAGAGAGACAGAGAGTGGCGTTCTGAACAGGATGTAAAATTCCAGGTCCCAGTAAGCGGTGACTTTTTGAGATTAAGAATCAAGGCGCAGTGGAAGTGAGACTCATCATCAAAGAACTAAAAAGAAAGGCAAATGTTAGTGCGGTCATGGAGCGAATATTCTGAAGCTCCCTGAAAGAAATGAAAAGTTTGGATTTTAAGTTGGTGTTTCTTCTTCCCCATGCAAACCAACCAACCAACAACAACAACAAAAAAAACCCAAACAACAACAACAACAACAACAAAACCAAAACAACAACAACCAACACAACAATAAAAAGACCCAACACAACTCATGAAAGAACTTACCATGGAATATCTAAAGAAGAAGAACAACAAAAAAAATGTGACTAAGAAAAAGCAGATAACTTTAGAAACTAAAAAGTGTTCACATAGATACACATAGTTTTATTAAACAGATAAAGAAGACCTCTTAGAAATAGGAAAAAAACAACCACAGGAATTCTAATCTCTCCGAAGTCACTCTTGATAATCCAAGTAAGCAAAATACAATTAATTAATTCAACTAATAGCTGTGGGTACTTTTTTTTGTGTGTACATGTTTGGGTGTATGTTCACAAGCATGTGTGTGGATGCATGTTCACAGTATGTGTGGGTTAATAATGTTTTTTTTTCCTCAATCGTTTCCACTAATTTTTGAGAGAAAGGTCTCTCACCTGCTGATCTCTGACTTAGCCGGACTAGCAGGACAGCAAAACTCAGGGATCCTCCTTCTCTCCGCCTCCCCAGGGCTGGGATATGGGCTCGTGCTACACACCTGCCTTTTATGTAGGCTTGGGGATCAACTCATGTCCTCCTGGTTGTAAGGCAGGGGCCTTTACCCGCTGGGACATCTTTCCAGTCTCTTTATAAACATTTTATAATAATAAACTGTACTGCATACTAAACAATTCTCCTTGGGGTTTTCCTACATTATTCATTATGGGAACTTAATAATGAAGTAAAAACACTGAGATGTAGTTCTATTCCTAGTATTATTCCGCATGTAAAACTAAGAAAAGGGGCTGCAATATGGCTCAGTAGGTAAAGGCGCTTGCAGCCAAGCTTGAGCCCCTGAGTTTCACACCTGGATCCCATGTGGTGGGAAGAGAAAGCCAGCTCACACGCTGTCCTCTGATATCCTCACATGCCCAGTGGCATGAACCCACATGCAAACATGTGCGTACACATGTATACAAAACAAATAAACATGTGTTTAAAAAACACAAAAAACGGGTTGGGGATTTAGCTCAGTGGTAGAGCGCTTGCCTAGGAAGCGCAAGGCCCTGGGTTCGGTCCCCAGCTCCGAAAAAAAGAACCAAAAAAAAAATCAAAAAACACGCTTATACTAGGATTAAAAAATTGAATCACTAAATGAGAGTTACATGAAAATAGAAACAAAGTAATTATAGAACATAATGGGAAATAATCAAAGGGGGATATGATCAAAACATATATAGAGCAAATATGGATTATTAAATATATTTAAAAGGGAGAGAAATGAAGAGTTCAATGTGAGAGACTGGGTAATTCTAAGAAAGACAGAATAGGAAAATACAGATGTGCTATTGGTCGCTGTAAGTAAAAGACTGCACTGGAGGTGAGAGACAGGGCGAAGAACCCAAGACATGCATCTGATTTTGCTTTGCACAATCACTAAGTAATGGGGGTTAAAAAGCAAAACCATACACATGTTTATTTTAACACACTGTAGAATGTCAGACAACTTCATAATCATAAGGAAACACCAAATGTTTCCCCTAAACGTGCCAGTGTGTTTGGAGGAAGTTGGAAACTGGCACGGGTGGATATTGAAAAACACTCATGCGGACTGGACTAAACTCGGCATGGGTGGTTTTTATCCAGTTGTTATACTGAGCCTATGATAGCACTGGAACTCAGAGTGGGAAGTTGATCTTAGATCTAAATAAACTTCCAGAGGCACGCTGACCCCAGGCAGAAGCCTCGATGTTGGGTCCTCGACTCCTACAGCACGTCTTCTTATTCATTAAAGAGCACTGTGTACACAGTTCCTCCATTAGCACTGGTGGGGTTATAATTCCAGAACACGGACAGGACAGAAAGCTGCACGCTTCATTTTGTGAAGGCAGCGTGACCGGAAGAAAGTGTCATAACAGAGCTTTGAAAAGTCAGCTGAGCAGAGATGTAAGCATTCCCAGGTGAAACGCTAACACATCCAAGTTGGCACAACAAATAATAATTTCCTCAGAACAGGCAGATCGGTGCCTGAGACGTAATCTCTTCGTGTGTTTCACCACCTGCCAGTCAGTCTGATGGGAAAAACTCGGCGATATTTTGGAGATGACAGAAACAAGGCTTAGAAAATCTAATGCTCCTTCCTGATTGAAAACATGAAATTCTCCTGTAACCGAACACTACGTCTCACCGTCACCATGATGTTACCAACAAAAGCTTGCAGAGCCGTCTGCTAACCTCCAGACCTAACATCAAGTCTAGGGTGGTGGTGACCACTCCCTTTGTATCCTGTTTCTAGGAAGTCCTAGCAGGCGCTGGGATTAAAGGCATGAGCCACCATGCCTGGCTTATCTCCTGTAACTCTTATGGAGAAATCACCCGTCACTGATTTGTCTTTTTGCTTGAGAGAGTAAGGTGGGACATTCACGGACCCCACGTCAGGTAAAACATTTTTATCCATTTCTGGATAGTCACAAGGCTCTGAAGTAAGGGCCAGGAGGGGATCTGCTGCTGTGAAAGCCAGGCCCACCCACTTGGAGGCTGTGGTTCTCAGAGCTTTACTCAACTATTTAGCATGTGCAGTTTGCAGTTTTGAGTGCACGTGCAGATTGGACAGCTATCACCCCAGTCAGTGTTAGATGAGTTTCTCTTTTCTAAAAGAGAGGCCTCGTACCTCACTGCATCGCCCCCCTTCCAGCCTCCCCAGCCTTCGGAAACCGCTCTTAACTCTAGCTCTCTTAGCTTGCCTGTTCACAGCATGTCGTATAACGGAGCTGTGCATGAGCCTTTAGCATTATTATTTAAAATGTTATGGGGCAGGGTTTCATATATCCAGACTGCTCTCAAAAAGCACTGTTTAGATAAGGGTGACTGGGCTGCTGACTCTCCTGGCCCTGTCTCCCAAGCGTAGGATTCCAGGCTTGTGCCGTGCTGCCTGGTGTGTATGTGTTGCCGGAGAACAAGCACCGGGATGGATTTGCGCATGCTTGGAAAGCATTCACTCGTGCTCCATCCTGGGTCCCTAGGCTGCTGTTCCGCATCTAGTAACCTTTGGAGACTCAAGAATCTCCCAGCACTAAATAGATGACTGACAGACATCCATCAACTCACGTTTGTTGGTATGCTCAGCCTCCGACCGACCAGCAGTGGGTGAAAGTTGCTGTAGGTCAGCTCTTGGCCATCTGTCCATTTGTTTATTCTTTCGTAGGCAGACCAGCGCAGACCAATCCACCAACTAGCTTCCATTTCCGGAAGCAAGGATATAATAAAATCTGTTAAAAAGAAAGTTTTTAGAAAAGCAGTTAGGGCCAGAGAGCTGGACAGCCCTGAGGACCTGAATTGGATTTTCGGAGCCCCATGGTGGAAAGGAAGAATATGTTCTCTGATCTTCACATATGGGCATGTAAACATACTTACACATACATACATACATACATACATACATACATACATACATACACATATACACACACATTCACATATATACACATACAAACATACATACACACATGCATATATACATACATGTATACATACATATATACATACATGTATACATACATATACACATACACATACATACATACACACATGCATACATATATACATACATACCCACACATATATATATACATACATACACACATATATACATACACACATGCATACATATATACATACATATATACACACACAAATAAATGCAGAAAAAGTAAAAAAGCATGTGGATTATCTATCAAGACAGCCTTTTGCCTTCTCTAACAGAAAGTGGTATAACTGTTTGTTTTAGTTTCCCACGGCCTCTCAAAAATAAACTTGACTCCCAAATATAGAACTTTCCCAAGCTTCTTGGTTCCCAGCATATAGAACTTTCCAAGCTGTGCTGGAAATGTTTGTAAAGTTTATCCCCATTACAACAAACAAACAAACAAACAGACAGACAGACAGCATGCCTCCCCAGAGGTTTGGTACCTTGTTCATTCCGGTTCAGCACAGAAGGAAGGGTGCCACCGTAGGAATGGCAAATGCTGCTTGCTTGAGAAAATGTAATGGGCGCAGAGTTGACCTTTAGAAAGCACTGTAAACAGAGACACAGAGGGAGACTCAGACTCTAGACACAAGAAAAACCACAGAAGCAGGGGCACCTCCTCTTTAGCGCACTGCCGTCGACCTGTGAGATATGCAAATGAACGTGACTTCAGATCGTACTTTCGCTATAAACTCGCGATGAGCCGCTTCCAGGTTATTTACTACCTGTATCTTGAGAATGTCTCACTTGTCGAGCCTCTTACTCGCTCCGCAGTCTCTGTATTCAGTCAGTTACCTATCTCATTTAACTCTCGGAACGAAGGAGAGAGCTGAGGCAAGGCAAGCCACTTGACCCAGACAAGGCAACTGCAGAGTGTGGTTATCTCGAGTCTGCTCTATGGGAGAACAAAGCGTAGGCTCTGATCTCTGACGCGGATCTTTTCTTCTGTGTAGGACATTTTAATTCAAGTTTATGTCACTATGCAAATCAGCATAGTTCCAGCACCTTGGAGGAATTAAAAAGATTATCCTGTGGGTTTTTTTTTTCTTCAAGTCAAAACACATCTGAGAACGCAGCTCAGTGACAGAGCTACCTTGCGGCCTCTCCCCCGAAGTCAAAATGGTCCCTGCTTCACTGCGGGCCCTTCTGCCAGCAAATCCATCTCTTCCTTTCTCTGTGATCAGGGACACAGGTTAGGGTGGGATAGTTTGCCTCTAGTTGTGCTTCCTGAACCATTCTATAGTTTTGTTTGGCCTTCTTATAGACTGGATGATTAAAGGAAAATTGAGCCACAAGCACCGTCACTGGGTGATTTCCAGAAACGGCCCCAGAAGGACCACCCTGAACTCCAACAGAGATGCCCAATGTTAAATATGGCGGGACAGAAACAAGGAGCTTGCTGCTCTTGAAGGCTTTGTGATGTCTTCACATCAGCCTAGACTATACCCCCCTACACTTCTTCTAAGTGAGAGAGCAAACGTGTTAACATCGGGTGACAGTTTCTTCCTCGCATCCCAGTGAGTCTGCAATACGCACACACAGCAGTAAGGCTCATGCATTCCAAAGAGGCAAGCACAGAACTCACCATTCACCAGACCCATTGAATCATTGATCTCCTGTGTGGGCAAAACCAAGGTTAAGTACTTTGTAGCACTTGCCTGGTCTCTGACCTGAGCTGATCGACAGAGGCTACTTAGGTTTTCTCCTTTAAGGGGGAAAGAAAGCAGCACCCTTCAATGGAGTCAGTTTCCTCAGGCTGTGGGATTAGTGATCAGCCAGTGGATTGATGGAAAGTCATCGGCAGATCAATGGCAGCGACGTTGGTGTTGGGAACAACAGAATACAAAGGCCTGGAGGCATCACAGCTTGGGAAATGGGTTTGATGCCGCTTGTGTTTCTGGAGGCAGAGGCCATGTGGTAGCCCCATCAGGTGTCTGAGAGGCTGCCCTTCTACCACAGGCCATCCAAGTAGCATGAAAGTGACCATGGTTGGCACAGTGCAGAGATTCTCCTCTTACCTTATTCCGAAAAGGAATCCATTTCCCAGTGCACCGCACTTTAGCTGAAGGATCTGGACTATATTTCTCTAATGAAGACACATTATATTTTTCACAGATGAAGGGCAGCTTGGCATTACAGTTTGCTCGTTTACTTAAGTCTGAAAAGGGAGAGCCAGGATTGTGATGATGAGAATTTTTCACCGAGTGCATTTTAAAAGCAACTGCTAATAAAGACAGACTCCTACTTTATCATACAGTCTTTGGTGTCAGGGATGGTCTGAAGTCTACCCTCTGCTCTGAGAGAAGCTCTTTAAAGCAGTCATTCCTCATAGTTAAAATATATTCTTGGTCTTTACTGGTCACTTCTGCCGCTACTATTATTCATGTCAAGAGGTTTATAGGATGGT
Organism: Rattus rattus; assembly: GCF_011064425.1. Lineage (NCBI taxonomy): Eukaryota > Metazoa > Chordata > Mammalia > Rodentia > Muridae > Rattus > Rattus rattus. The sequence goes on from NC_046158.1 coordinate 38,001,749, forward strand.
GATATTGACTGTAATAATTACACATTTAATAAGGCAACCACACATTAAGCCAGAGAAAGGTGGAGTGAAACAGGAAGAAAGCAGGCAGGGACGTCTGATGAGGGGATACAGAGCTACTGCCTGCTAATCCTTGCAAAGGTATCCGTCTGCTTATCAATTATGCAAGCACTAAGCCTAGTCTAAAAGTAATGGCGTGAGGATAAAAGAACTGAAAATGTCGGCATTGGAAAGAGCTTTTCTTTGTAATTTGAGCTACTGTCATCAACGGTAAATTAAGAAGAAACTACTGAACATTCACTCAGAAGGAAGACAGATGTAGGCTGAATTTGAAGTTCACAGATTCCACGGTCAACACAGAAGAGTCAGAATGAAGTTTACCAAGAATCCATGTCTTGGCTGACATGTGCAAGCATTCGTCTCCAAACGTCATGGGGAAACGGTGCCACATGCGTCGCGAGCTGAAAGGAAACGGGGGATGTGAGAACTTGCAGTGCGGTTACATGTCCTCTTCATCTTCTTTAGTCCAAATCATCTTAATTACCAACTTAATGTGAACATTATCATTTTTAAACCACTTTTGACACCAAACATGCAAAGAAACTCAAACGTACGGACTAATGTTTAACTCTGTTTAGAAGTAATCTCCTCACACAGGGGAATCAGGGCTGCTTCTTTTGTGATGAATTGATAGCCTGAGTTGGTATCTAAGGTGTTACCTACCCTAGGAAGTAACGATCAATTGGATTCTCGCTCGTCTTCACCCACCACTTCTGGTCATCCCCAGATATCTGAAAAGAAATCGCACACCCTTCTTTACATGTGCTGGCTATTCTAGGAGACTTTTCATTTCAATATTCTGTTTTACTGTAATCACAAACCACAAAAATCTACAAATACTCCATTACTTGGTCTCGAAAAAATAATATACACTGGGACCTTTCATCAAAAGGACATATCTTACTTTATATATTCATAGGTCCTATTTTGGATACAGAAAATGACTGCTGTAATCATATTTGGACCAATGTATTCATTCGTTGGGCATATAGTGTCTTATTATGGTTATTTAAACCTTGAACAATACTAGTTTCCCACCCAAAGGCTATTTTGAAGTTTTATTTTATTTTCTACTAGTAGAAACAAAAAAGTAAAAAGTTTAAAAAGGCATGATAAAGAATAAGGATATCTATCAAGTTGATATTTAATAATATAGATATATAATATCTAGTACATTAAGCAATTCTCTTTAGCCTTTTTAGCACGATTCTGGATGCTGTGAAGCAAATTGTATTTTGTATGAGGATTTAATTTCTCCCCCTCTGTATCCTTCCCTCCTCCCTTACCCTCTCTCCCCAAACTCCTCTCGTTCTGTCTAGCTCTATAGTTCTGGCTGATCTGGCCTCAAATACACAATTTTGCTGTCCCAATTTTCCAAGGGCTAAGGTTATAGACATACTAACATGCATGGCTGAGATTTGGGTTTTAGACACTTTAAAAGTATTTAGTGAAATATTATGTAAATAACATGTGAATAATAAGTGAAATATACATAAATATAAGGAATTAAGATGCTTTTTCCCCCGCTGGAGAGATGGCTCAGTGGATCCGGGTTCAATTCCCAGCATCCACACAGTGGAGCTCACCACGATTACAGCTCTAAGGGATAGTTCTAGTGGGTGCCCTCTTCTGGCCTCTGCAGGTACTGCATAAACATGGAACACCTTTTAGGCAAATACTTATATACATAAAATAAAAATAAACAAGATATCAAAATGCATTTGTTTATATTACATTTGCTATTTTGTTTTTGATAGCTCTTAGTCCTGTAAAAGATGTTATGGTGGCAAGAAAGCTCTGATTGCTAGCACAGTATAAGACGGCTTCTTCATAGTTTAAGTGGGGATCAGCAACAAACCAGTATTCACTTCCTTCAATTATAACTGGGGGCCCATGAATTCCAGTGCGCTCTAAAGAAAAAACAAAAACAGTTACAGCTGTGGTAATCAAACACAAACGGCTAACCACGGGCTGTTCAAAACTAATCATACATTGTAACTACTGGCATAGAGGTAAACGGCCCCCCAAAGGCCTGCTGCTTCCCTGCTCAAGATTCTATTGGCAGGTGGAAGAATCATCAACAGGGAGGGCCACTTTAGGCGAGCAATTTATTCCTAGTTCAGCTCTCTGCAAAGGATACCTTGTATCACTACAGGCCAAAATGTTGCAGGCTACCAGGAAACTTCAAAGTTGCAAGACAAATATGAGTCCTTTTAAAGTGTGACTGTTTTCGTTACTTTAACACAGCAGCCCACTGAGAACCCTGGCTGTCCGGCTGGCAGAGGTGCTGTCCACAACAATCTACACTTCTGGACCTGTGGCTAGACGGTCAGCACTCAGAGAAGGAAGCTCCGCTTCTGCTATAATCATCCCATCCCACCCACATACTACCTCTGCTGCCTGCCGCTATTTCACTTGTCTGCATGAGAAGAAAGTAGCAACTGACAACAAACTACAGGGTTATCCACAAAGATCCAAGTTAAGTTGGCTAAATTTTGATGTTCAACTTACCTGGATTATACCAGTCTGGCATCTGGGGAGTGCTACCTGTGTGAGAAGAGAGCAATGGCTTATGGTTAGTCCTGGATCACAAGGCATGCATCCAGTAAATGGAGACTCGAAACATCGTGGAGGCTCGTTTATTTTGGATCAAACTGGTTCATGTCCAGTTAGAAACACCTAAGTGGGATTTCTCAGGGTTTATACTAATGCTTGCTTATCAAACATTAATTAAGTATTGCTAGTAGTCTGTCATTGGGGAATGTAGTTCAATGGGAAAGCACTTGCCTTGAATATGCAAGGCCATGAGTTCAATCCCCACGATGAACTGCCTTTTACTTTGTATTAAGGAAGTCTCAAAAAAAAAAAAAAAAAACTGGCCATCAGATAGAAAGCAAAAGTAGTGAATGAGATTCTGTAGCCATCACACACACCCACCAACGGAAGTACAGCAGGGATCAACACTGCATCAAATGGAACTGAGAATCTAGTCTGTAAACGTGGGGTGGATTTTCACCAGTTCCCAAGATAGGACTGGGAAACATTACAATGGTGTAGCAGTGACTTCTAAAAGACTAAACAAAGTTGAGAGGAAAATAAGAAAGTCACCCGGGAGTTCTGAATGAAAATGGGAAATACGGTACACTCCATAGAATTCTGGGCTTTTGGATTGGGCGGCCAGATGTCCACATACACCTTGCCTTTTTCATACTCTAGATACCCTGACTCCAGGGCCTCCAGTTTCTACTCTGTAAAAGAGTCTCTCCTCACAAAGGCTGTGAAGATCACTCGATCATGCCCGAGAGGCACCTGGGAAATGGCCCTCATAGAACTCCAGTGGCCTCCCACCCCATTTCATAACAGCTGCAGCAAAAGTGATTTCAAATAAATAAATATACACTTTGCTTAATCTCAGAAAGTATAGGGTAAATTTGTTGGCCCTAATTTCATGTGGCCTTGGGACCCAAAGCATCAGTTTTCCTAAGAGTGTTGCCTACATACACATCAGGTGTGTTTAGTTTTTCTCTTTGAGACAGATCTTTTCATTTTGGATAGTTTCTACCAATAGCGCTGTAAGACAGTTAAAACTGTACATGGTTTCTTGTTTATAATCTTGTCAAAGACAAGGTATCTCTATGGAATCCACGCAATCCAAGTCTAGCAATCTTGTTTTAGCCCCTAAGTGCTGGAGTCTACAGGTGTGTACCACTATACCTGACTTCCTCCCTCCCTCCCTCCTTCCTGTGTTCCCTCCCTCCCTCTCCCCTCCCTCCCCCCTCCCTCCCCCCTCATCATTGCAGGCTCTACTGTCATTTTTAACTGGTTTCTTGAATTTGAATTTACATCAACTACTAGCATCTTGGAGTTGACTGAAAATCGCTTTTAAGTTTTACAAAGACCCGCCCAATTCAGACCTCTTCATTGCTGCTTCATTCTTCCCACAATACCCTTCTAGCCCAACATTTGCAGTGTTCAAGGTTGGGAAAAGAGGCGACTTGCCTTTTGGAATCTGGCACACCCATTCAAGTTTTGCGTCACAAGCAAATGGCTTCAAATAAGCGTATTCCCTCTCATCATAGAAATGCCAGGCTCTATGCCAAGGTGCGTCAAGTACCTAAGGGATGGAAAAGACGGTGGGATATTCTGAAATGGTTGCATTTCTTCCCGAATGCTGGAAGTCATGACCTCCACCTCCACTTTAGTTCCATCGCCTACCATAATTGCAAAATGAACAACAGATGAAGGAACGGGATGTTAAATAGTAACGGCTCAGGCAAGGGTTTTCCAAGTGACAAAGGAAACAAAGGTTGAATTTAGGTCCAAAATGCTAATTGCTGTCCACCTTTTGCTGATGTGAAACTTTATATTTTTCATTTTCCCTTTTCTTTTAAAAATTACAACGAAACCTTTTCCTTATCTGTGTTCACTGTGCTCTGGGTTGTAGAAGGACAGTTCTGTGCTAGTGTACATTACGTGCTGAGCATCCTGAACTTTTCAAGTTTGGGAGAGACTGATGTAGCATCTGTTAGAGAATCTGCTGTAACAGAGCAGATCAGAAAGTGACAGAGACTCCTGGGCCCAGCAGTGTGGGCTCTGGCTTCAGTGTTTCTGTCCACTTGTAGGATGTGTGACCAGGACTGAGGCACGAGCCAGGAGGGGCCACCATCACTTTTAGGATTCATTTTCTCTTAAGGTCAAATGTATGAGCATTGTGGTGAGGGAGGCATGAATCTCTGGACAGGAGGTCAGGGCCCTGGTTGGCACCTCTTCTGTTCATTTATTTTATTTTGGTAGCTTTAAAATCTCTCCACACGTGGAGGTCTATGTTCCTTTCAAGCACAGCTCATTGCATCCGTGTCCTTTTGAACAGCACGTTAACTTCTCTGAGGTTTGTACCTGTTCTGAGTTGTAAATCCTATGAAATGAACCAGTGACGTAATAGCTGCCCACGAGAAGGGTTACCCTGAAGGCCGTGTTCCTTCCGTCTTCATTTGCACCCACCTTGCATTTCTGACCCTTTTTTGGGAGTGAAGATGCTACACTTGTATCTCCTGTCCCTTGCTTTCTTTCACTTTTTGTGGTTTTCTCAAAACTGCTTCATGGCCTTTTGCTTTTTTAAGCATTCAGTTTCCCCCTTTTAACCCCGTTCTCTAGATTTCAACTTACTGTAGCGCATGTCTTATACCTATGCTGTATTTGAACTAGTTAAACACAATATATCAGGCCCCTTTTGTTTTTCTTTTTTTCGGAGCTGGGGACCGAACCCAGGACCTTGCACTTGCTAGGCAAGTGCTCTACCACTGAGCTAAATCCCCAACCCCAGACCCTTTGAAAAACATTGCTTCTTCTGCCTTTCTGTCTCTGTCTGTCTGTCTGTCTTTCTGTTTCTGTTTCTCTGTCTCTCTGTCTGTCTGTCTCTGTCTCTGTTTCTCTCTCCTCTGAAACAGGGTTTCTCTGTGTTACTGTCCTAGCTGTCCTGGAACTCACTTTGTAGATTAGACTGGCCCCGTAATCACAGAAATCTGCCTGCTTCTGCCTCCTGAGAGCTGGGATTAAAGGTGTGCACTATGGCACCCAGCTTTCTGCCTGTTTCTATGAATAACTTGCCAGCAGAATGGAGGCAGAGGAGGCTGGAGAGATGGCTCAGTGGTTAAGAGTACTGATTGCTCTTCCTGAGGTCCTGAGTTCAATTCCCAGCAACCACATGGTGGCTCACAACCACCTGTAATGGGATCCAATGCCCTCTTCTGGTGTGTCTGAAGACAGCTATAGTGTACCCATATAATAGAGGCAGAGGAAGTGAAGTCCTGAGGCAATGTGTGCTGTTCACATGGCTGTCAAGGATACCAAAGGCTTCACTAGGCAATATGAATGTAGACGTTGATTGTGCAGAAAATGTCTACCATAGCTTTTTCCCTTGGAAATGTGTAGTCTGAGGATTGCTCACCTACAGAAACTGCTCTTACTGGATTAGCTGAGCCTGTCTCCTTGTTCAGCCCTGTGCAAAAACCCGGCCTCTCAGGTCAAGTCTATATAAAAACAATGCTGAACTTCAGGGGTGCCGTGGTTTCTCCAGCAGAGACTCCAGTCCTCCTGTTCCCAGCCCGTATGTGTGTCTGTGTGTCTGCAGGTCTGTGTGTCTGTCTTTTCTTCATTCCTTCACCACCCTGGCCAGGTCCAGCCCTGAAGATGTGCTAGGACGTGATGAAATAGCACAGTGGTAAAATATCATGGACCTGGACGTGCGTGGGTTTAAGTTTTACTTCTGACTCATCTAAGCTGGAATTTCGTTCTCAACTTGAGATTATGGTAACTGTACCTACTTCACTAGACTATGTACACATTAAGTGCCTGCCTCAGTGCCTGGCTCATAAAGAACCTATTCAAGACTACCATCGTAATACCATTGTCATTTCACTCTTACAATAACCCCCCCACTGCCTGTACCTTCTCTTTCACCTATTGGAGCCCCTAGCCAATGGCATCAGAGCTTATTGAACTGTCTGTCTCTTGCTATGCGGGAGTCTTGTGAAGAACCCTATCTCTGATACCTTCTCATGCCTTGATGGACCTCCCAGACACATCACTTATGAAATGGATAAACAAATGGATTCTGTACAAGATGCCTAATGTGTTTGGGATATTTCCCAGTCCTAGCTGCTGTATCTTTGTCTTGGAAATGTCTCTCAAGATAAATCTTCCTTTCATTCTTGGTTCATCTTATTCTTTCTCAGTTTTAAAAATGTCCTGTTGCCTATGGAAAATAAACCAAACAGAACCAATCTGCTGTCAGTTCCTGGATTTTATTTTTAATTCTGGTTTTCTAGTGGGTACTAACCTTGACAGCAGCGCAGTCTCTGATGTCGTAATCCTGTTGAAACTCCCAATCCATGATCACGGCAGACACCTGAGAAGACAAGTCAGCCTTGAGAACATTGGCTGATACAATATTTGCGACTTCCATACAGTTTAGGCAGCGTTCATAGTCCACGCACGCTCGCTGGCCACAGAAAGAAAGCATTTCCATACTTCATTTTGTGGACCATCTGGATGCCAAGTCATGAGAGGGCTCTGGGACTGCAGAAGCATCCTTAGTTCCCCACCAGGCCACAGTCTCAGAAGTAGTGTTGGTGGGACATTAAATCATGCCAACAGCCAGAACCAACAGCTCAAAGAGCCTTTTTTTTTTTTTTTTTTTTAAGCATTTTGAGATGTGGTGTATTCGATCAACTAATTTCAGCTATCCCTCAATTTGAAAACAAGCGTGTGGACTGTCATTTAGCAAGGACACAGAATGAACTGACATAAATAATACAGAATGGGGCCCTTAGAAGTATCCTGTAATGTGGGACACCTAACAGCGGGAGCAGGGCCTGACTCTGTTGCCTGCCTTTAGATCCCTTTCCCCTGACTGGGCTGTCTTGTCTAGTCTCGACAGGAGAAAATTGCCTAGTCTTACTGCAGTTTGATATGCCAAGGCTGGTTGCTATTCGTTGGAGGCCTCCCATGAAAGGGGAGAGAGGAAGGAGGGTGGATGTGGGAGTGGGGGAGAGAGAGAAGGACTGGAGGAGAGGGGGGAGAGGAAGCTGTGATCAAGATGTAAAGTAAATAAATAATTAATAAAAAACAAAAAGAAAATCTGTAAGAATAGCTAGGAAATTCTAATCCCCAGGACACTGAATTTTGTCCCTAATTTTTTCCTGTGAGAATTTTGATACCCAGGGATATTTTGTAATGCCAGCTTGGCAACATGTAAAAGTTCAATAAGTTAACACACACACACACACACACACACACACACACACACACACACACACACGGAGTATCAAGTAAAACCTTTCTTTAGATAAGGTAAACACTCGAGTATTATTCAATGATATTTTTAGGTTCGACTATTATGTTTAATACAGATACTTTCTTCATTATTTAGTGCATTTAGATGACAAAATAAATATTCCCCATTAATTATTGATAATAGAAAGAAACTCAAAATAGTACAAATGAAAGCTTTGGAAAATAACTTGTACTCTCCAAAGATTGCCATGATGTCCGTATATCTCCATTTTTTAAAAACTCTATATAGAGATGCTAAATATACACGTTTTTAAGAAGTAACAATAAGTGGAGTAAGCGAGATGGCTCAGTGGGTGAAGGCGCTTGCGGCCAAGGCTGATGAGCTGAGTTCAAATCCCCAAATCAACATGGCGGAGGGAAAGAACTGACTCCTGAAAGTTGTCCACTGGACTCCACCGCCCCACCTGCTCAGGCTCTCCCACACAATAAATAAAGTAGAAATGAATAAATAAAGATAAGATGGATACTTTGTGCCTTCCTCCCCACATCCTGTAAGTAAATCTGTTTCTATTTCAAAACATGTGTGCGTAAACGATTCTTAAGGATGCTGTGGTTTGTAGATGGATTTTTGTCTTTTTAATTGAGGGGAAACTGCTTGTATCCTTACGGTGTTTTAAAGCGTACACACTGAGAGCCACAGAGTCTAGTTAGGTAGCGTATGTATGCAATTCCCTTGACGGTTACCACGGTGTGGTGAGAACAATGTGTGGTGGTTAACTCTGGTCCCATATGGCACAATGATAGATCTCTTGAACGTATTGATTATCTAAATACAATTTTGTATCTTTTGACAAACCCCTCCCCCTCCTCAATCTGTCCCAGTACCATGTCCTAGATTGTTGGTGTCAATATGCTGTAGCTTCCTCAGACAGAATGATATACTTTGGCAGAATTACATCCCCAGAGTTGTCCTTGTGGTGGAAACTTCTTTGGCTAACTAGGGCCTTCCATAGTTCCATACAAATTTTAGATTTGGATGTTTTATTTAACGGCAAATTTACTTGCTTTGGAAAGAAACATTCCTCCCGTGTTTTTTTCCGACAGGAAAGGTGTAACTTACTGGTGTACGGTCACTCCACTGCCACGACCCTTGCAAATCAGGGCTTCTTTTATTGAGACCTATCCACAACCAGCGCTGCCCACTGTGTTAAAAGATAAAAGGAGGCAGCATTAGACATTTAGGACAATACCTGGTAAACATATTTAGCACTCACATGTTCAAAGGGACTGAGACATGCATGTGTACTCAGGAGTTTGAAACCAACAGAAAAGACAACCTTAAGCTACACAAAGAAACAAAAATCAAGCGCTTAGCCCAGAGCAGTCATAGAAAAGGTACCACATGGCTTTTTAAAACCTCTTTAATTTATTCATTTATTCACTTTGCATCCTGGTTGCGACACCCCCTTTCACCTTCTCCCGCCAGTCCTACCCTTAAAGATCCCTCCTCACAAGGTACCACATGTTTAAAACTAAATTTTAAGTTGCTTTCTGTAAGTGAAAGGCAAAAATCTATTCTGCTTTGGATTTTAAAACAGAAACTATGATTATTGTAAGTCCTTACTGCAAAGCTTCATATTCGGCAATATTTTCAAATACAGTCAGTGGTAAAATGGCCGCCTGCCTCTCTGTGTTCCTTCTCTAGACTTGGAATTGCGGGTGTGGGTGTTGGAAATGGAAGCCGGGTCTTCTGTGAGAGCGACGAGTGCTCTGGAGCATGTCACTGCCTCAGCTGCTTGTCTTGCTTTTGAGATGGGGTGGGAGTGGGGGTTATGTGGTGAAGATGGCCCTGAGCTCCCTATGTGCAGTCAAGAGTGACCCTGAATCTCTCATCTTTTTGTCTCCATCTCCTAAGTGTTGGGATTAGAGGCCCGAGACACCATGTCTTATGTGGTGCTGGCACTTGGTTCTGGGTTTTGTGTGGGTATTTGATTAGGTGACCTACATCCCCGGCCCCAACAATGGCATTTTAAAACAGTGTCTAGGGTTAAAGATGTAGCTCAAAGGTGGAGCACTTGCCTATAATATTCAGGGCCCTAGGTTCCATCACACACACACACACACACACACACACACACACACACACACACACACACACACTCAGAGTCTTTATAGCACTATCAAATATCTTTTCTTTATAACGTGAAACAAGCTATTTGGCTAAAGGTTTATTAAAGAAAAATTTAAAATACTTTAGTTCCTAGTGTCTGGTAATTTTAAAGTGAGCAAGTAGTCATTCTTAAAACTTTAAGTAGAAAACACTTCCATGATTCTATTTAATACCACTAACTTTATATTTGTATGTAATAGCATCGAGCTGGGCACAGTGATGCCGCAGAGAAGTGTGAGATCAAATGCCTCTTGTGCACAGCCAGGACAACATGACACATATGAGCCCACGGGAGTCACCAAATGAAGAGCATTGTCAAACTGCAGCATACAGAGAGGTCACAAAGGACTGCAGTGTACAAGCACTCCCTGAGGCTGGAGGGAAAGGTCCTAAAAGTTTGCTAATATTTCTCTGGAGCAAGACATTCAAGCACTATGTTCCATGGAATGCAGCTAGATGTCTCACAGACGAATATATGCAAACATTAAGGCAGGAACACACGTGTAAGGAATACCTTTCCCTCTATTGCATATATGACAAGGGACCCAATTGCAAAACCTTCCTTTGTCTCCAATTCCAACCAAAAACATCCCTTAAAATCTAGACTTATCAGGCTTAGACAAGTGGCCAAATTATATTCCTTTGATTTAACTTTGTGCTGGGACACGATTATCAGTGGTATAAGTACAGTACACGTATACATAAATATAACGTAAGTATATTATACACATGTATGCATGTATAAATGTAGACATGTACACACAAGATATGTAAATATAATATGAATATATTATGCATATGTGAATACACACATAAAATATATAATGCACACATAATACATGCATAAATAGAATATGAATATGTATTTCACAAGAGGTAGGACCCACGTGCAAAAATAATCAGTACTGTTTAGCTTTGCAGAATGTATAGAGTATACAGCTATAGTTACTGAGAAGTATAAGCCTGAATATTTTTATGCAATTTTTTAGTGACCTGAAGTACTAACTTAACTTTATACTACCTTCTCGGTTTTTAATAAGATAACTGCAGTTGGCCCTGGTCACACACATCCATAGCCTTAGTGCTTAGATGCAGAAGGATGGCTGGTATGAAGCCGGCTTGGGTTAGGTAGCCTGTTCCAGCTCAGCTGAGCTACACAGCAAAGCAAGACAGGATAAAACAAAGCAAAACAAAACAACAGAGCAAAACAGAGCAAAAACCAACAACAAAACCCCACATGCTTTCTTCCTTTTCTCAAAGTTCCCCAATAGCTTAATGTCAGTCAGTATTTTCTCATCTTTTCGACTTAATGAAGTTTGAGTATTCTTAAAGAATAGGAGAATTATATAACAACATTTGCTCTGCTGCTATATTTGTGGAAAGTAATCACCAGTTCACAGACCAGATAAAATCTAATGGAGATGATTAAGTCCAGTTTAAATTCAGCAGCTATAACGATTTTGCAGCTTTCAGCTGTCTCTCAGCTCTCTCATGGCCTTCCTGCTGTACCACAAGTCCCTGAACCGCAGTGTCCAGACGGTTACCACACATAGGTCACCCTTCAGCCAGGTAGCTAAGACAGCAGAGCTGTTTTCTTCCTCAAACTCTTAGGATGATAAAACTATTTCCTTCAAGTCTTTCCTTACACACTTCAGCCTTGGAAATTCCCTAACACACCCTTTAGAGTGTAACAGTTCATTATTCCTCTGGGAAGAAAGACCAAAGATCACTTAGATTCAACCAGCTACCCAGTACCCCCAGCCTTTGCCCTGGTCTGCCCATCCTTCCACAGCTCTGGGGCCTCTCGCCTTCTTCCTCTTAGCCAGCGGATCTCCATCCTGACAAACTTCTCCACTTTAAAGCTCATTTCTGAGTCCTTTGCTGAAGATCAGATGGCGGTTTCTTACAGAAAGCGTTTGCTCAGTTGTCCAAAATATCTCTAATCAACACTACTTTCAGAGGATGAACTCCATTTCAACCCCAAATTTAGTTTTCAGCTTCATTTGAAGGGATTCCCTACAGTGTCATAAATACAGAGAACAACAGTAGGCGCTCATAGTATGTCTCTGTGTGTGTGTGTCTCTGTGTGTGTGTCTGTGTGTGTGTGTGTGTGTGTGTGTCTGTGTGTGTGTGTGTGTGTGTGTGTGTGTGTGTGTGTGTGTGTGTGTGTGTGTGTGTGTGTGTGTGTGTGTGTGTGTGTGTGTGTGTGTGTGTGTGTGTGTGTGTGTGTGTGTGTGTGTGTGTGTGTGTGTGTGTGTGTGTCTGTGTGTGTGTGTGTCTGTGTGTGTGTGTCTGTGTGTCTGTGTGTGTGTCTGTGTGTGTGTGTGTGTGTGTGTGTGTGTGTCTGTGTATGTGTCTGTGTGTGTGTCTGTGTCCGTGCGTGTGTCTGTGTGTGTTTCCAGATAAAGAATAAGCTGAAAACTACATTGTCCACTGCATACTGCTAATGCAGATTTCAAGAAAGCTGGAGAGAAAAAAAAATGCTCCTAACTGGGAAGTCTGACCACAACGAAACATTCCCATTTTCTTTCTAAACTGTTCCTACAACACACATATAGTTTCAAGGCTATTCGGAGAAGCTGCATAAAAGGTTAGTAAGTATCAGTGTGTTAAAATTCTGACTCTCAATCCAATTTCCTGCAGCATTTGGTTGCTAAGGAAAACAGTGTCTGAGCCACAACCCCCAATAAATGGGACTTGATGAGGGCTCTTAGTCTGCAGAGCCTAGATTTCTACCTAAAGCCATTTATGCCTCTGCGCAGAAGGGAGTGTACACAGCAGCGATGGCTGCGAACAAGGCTTTCTTCTCTAATCCCAGGGTTATTTCGGCTCCACAATGGTTTCCCATTGGGATGCCGTTAAGAGTTGCAATGGTCTAAGAGCCTTAATGAGCTGGTGTATCATGAATCCTTTTTTTAAAAAACTGAAATCCAAACAGTGATATAGACCCTAGACTGTGAAAATAAAGCAGTCATCAGTCTTAACTCTGCGGCAAAGGATACCGATTTGCGGTGGGCAGCAGACTTCTTGCCGAGAAGGTCAATTCCAGTAATAAAAGCTAACACATTCAAGGAGTGAACTTCAAAATCACTTTCTTGTGTAAATGACCCTGCTTCTGTCCTTTCCTTTAAACTACCGTGGCCATCTTGGTTTTAAAGAATGTGCTTTTTCTAACAAGGCCCAAGCAAACAATTGCTTCATGATGGAGCTCTTATTAAGCAGATAACACAGCCTGCTTTGTATGGTCTCTGTTGGCCTGCTGGCATGAGCGCACAAATAAAATATGGTTCCTACAGGCCACCGTATTAGGCTGGCTTTTTGGTTTATTTTGTTGTTGTTTTGGTTTTGCTCTACACTTTCATCTTTCCCAACTTCAATTTCCATTACTTTTGTAGACAGAAGAAAAACAATTTAATTAGTGCATTTTCAGATATTTTTATGAAAATGTCGATAGGAATGGAAGAAGAATGGAGAGGATGTCCACAAAACGTTGCCTAGAAGCAATATTTGAAATGGTTTTCATTTTCTTCGTTACTTTTTTACATACTTTCCAAGTATTACATTTGAACTCATATGAATTTTTAAGGGGGGGGTATTCAATAGTGCTAAAAAGGAAACAAATCAATAAAAGTAGCCTCTTTCGATCCAGCTTTGTCTTCCTGTATGACCCACTCTGCCCATAGGTGTTCTGAATGGTTATTTCTACCGTATAAGACTATGACAGCTTTTCTACTAATTGATCCCCTCAACTATCTGCATTTATCTATGACTTCCTTTCCAGCCAGAGATGGTAATTCCTCACATAGAATTGAGAGTTTGTTCTGTAAACATGTTCTAAGAATGCTTCACCTAGATAATGTGTGTGTGTGTGTGTGTGTGTGTGTGTGTGCACACGAGTGTGCATTCATGTACAAGAGCTCATGTGTGCTTGAAGCTTGTGATCTTCTTAGGTTGCCTTGTTTGAAATCCAAACTTCAGGTAAGATTGGCAGTGCATTTAAGGGGCCATATCCCGGAGGCAGCTACCACAAGGACCTCTCTGATCCTACCGGATACCAAAGGCTTTGGTTTTCTGCTCAACGTCATAGACAGGTTGATCAGTAGAATTTACAAGTTTGTTAATCAGTATGGCCTCAGAAATGGGCCATAATCAGTGAGCCAGCCTGAGCTACAGGAGACTTCTGTCTCAAAAGGGAAATGAGGATGGCCGAGACACGGCTCAGCGGTAGAGTGCTTGCCTAGCATTCATGAAAATCAGGGTTCAATCCTTAAACTCCCTCCTGATCCTCTAATGCTAGGATCGACTGCAGGGGTATGCTGCCATGACCACCTTTGTAAAAGAAATAGTAGCTATGATAAAGCAAACCCGTGAAATATGGTAAAAAAAATAAACTCCTAATGGAATATTTTAAGAATCACTCAAAGTCTTGCTTGCTAGATGTAATACCCATTGATTATTTCTATGTATTTTGCAGACTAGTTTCCAATGTGAACAGCATATTTTTACAGTTTTTTATAATCTTCCTTTTTCTCCACTTAATATATTTACACATAACATTTTCTATCAATATAAGGTTACAGAATAGCTCAACAACAGACTGTAATAGATGCCCTTACCCGTTTCTGCCTTTTATGAGAATGCATTTTAAAACGCTCTATCATTAATTATGACAGATACGGACTTAAGTGTTATATTTAAGTTTATATATCATTAAGCATATCAAACATATGATATATTTATATTTGAGCCAGAAATGAGTAAGGTGTTTTTCTCGGTGCCGTTCTAGTGCCCATTATAATCTGATCACACAATAGCTAGCTCGTGGCTGTTAATTCCTTTGCTATTTGAGTTAACATACTACACCCCCACACACAGCACAGGCAAGCAAAATGTATCAAAATGTAATAAGCCAGGGACATAGCAGCTGAGAGACACCTGTGTTGGTGAGCCCACACTCTATACATTAAACATCACCACACCCCTTAGCTTCTAAAGAGCAGGACTCTACTGAAATGCACCGTCTTAAAACATTCTGTGTTTCCTTCCACCCAGGATGGCAACACCATATTCTCAGGGCTGGACAAGTGCTAGTGGCCAGATTTGTTTTATGTATTTTCTAGCAAAACAGAATCGGATTTCATTATTGAATAAATCCGTAGTCTTGGACTTAATCAAAACAGATAATGTACAAATTGGGTCTTTGCCAACTTACATTTTGCTAGATTAATCTTTCGTGATTTCATTTCTTATAGTTCTCTACGTGGACATTGCACAGCTTCCTCCCCTCATATGTCTGATTTATGGACACTTTTTAACTCTACTGCATGTTAAACGTTTCTAAAATACGGTTTCCAGATAAAATGAATACTTTATTATACCTTCATATTTCACAATTATTCTGTTTCTACATTCCAGTTTTGACTTAGAGAGAGTGCTAAAACCCTGGTATTTATTAAAGTGTTCCTCTTAAAATAAAGAAAAATTTTTTGTGTATGCATGTGTGTGTGACATATCTGTGCCATGGTGTCATGTGTGTGTGTGTGTGTGTGTGTGTGTGTGTGTGTGTGTGTGTGTGTCTGCACCGAGTATACATCAGTAAACAATTTTCAAGACTCGGTTCTCTCCTTTGACTCTCTTGAGGCAGGGTTTCTCAGTTCCTGGCACTTTTCGTATTCCGGACTCGGTGGCCCACGAGCTCCCGGCTATTGCTCCTGTCTCCACCTCCCATCTCACCCCAGGGGAGCTGTGGATGTGCACACTACAATTTATAAACGGCTTCCGGGGTCAACCTCAGATCATGGGACACGTGTGGCAAGTCTTTCACCTCCCGAGCCACCTCCACAGTCCCTACAACCTTGCTTTATCGTGTCTTTCTCTTTTAACATTTAGGATAGTTTTGTTCTATTCTTACAATGACATACATTAACTACCACGACTTGGGGTCAAACTATACTCTTGCTTTGAATTCCTTTATAATAAATGACTTATTTTTGCGTGTTCTTGATTTTTCAAGTTCACATCTGAGCTAGTGGATGCCTTTGACATGCTCTTTCAGAGGATGTGATGCACACTGTTTACATCCCTCTCTTCAAAAATGAAGTTAACTGGGAACCAAACACATCGCAAGCATCTCCTACCTTAATATGCTTCGGGGACCGATCTTCACACATCTTTTATAGTTAATGATGTGCAAAAGAACAAGGCTGCTTAGATTTTTTTTCTAGTAAACTTTTATTTCGGGGGAGAAAAGGGCTTTTGTTGAATTCATAGTCATAGAGAAAATATTCACTAGAATATGTTCGTGCTTTTTTTTTTTTTTTTTTTGAAGTCACTTATCCTAGTACACCTTGATTAAACAAACACCTTTTAGTGTTCAGAAAAGTGAAGAAAAGGTAATTTTGTGGTGTTGAAGCCCTTAATCCCTGTGGCTGTCTGGAAAGTGTCAGCTGACCTATATTTCTCTAAGGTGTCCGGAGAGACATCAGGGAAATCAGGTCAGAAAAGCCTTCCACACTGACATTACAACTACAGTGACCAGAGCCACTTTGATAGTCTCCTTTCTTACTGTTCTTCCTCCATGTGGCTAACTAGTTGCCCTAAGAGAACCTACAGACCCACTCTGTGCATTCTCATTAATTTATTTTTGCATTCCTGGGAAGAGAACATCAAGCCTCATAGATGGTAGGCTAGTACACCACCAGGGATCCACACCCTGGCTCTGTGCAATTACACACATACTGTGTGTGCTTACAGGACTAGCCTTTTCGCAAGTGAAATTTTTGGAGACTAACTTGGTTCGATATTTCCCCCGTTAGGAGCAAACTTCTTCCCCGATGAGAAAGCTATTCTGTTTCCTTACCCCACCTCACTTTCTGATGTTCTTTGCTTTCAGCTGTCCACTCTGCTCTCATAACTCCGTGTCTTTTGTGTGTTCTCTGGCACCTTTTCCTCTCTTACCTTTCAAAACACCGTGTACCTTCTAAGAATCAGCCTCCGTCATGGCATATGCCCTGATTACACCAGAGACACTCCCTGGGCTTTGTCCCAGGTTGTTCTCCTCTTTGCCCCATGCTTTTTGCCACGCTTTTCTTAACCTGGCTGTTGGTATGTGCTACACAAAGCGGGAGGACCATGCCTCGGTTGGCTTTGGATCTCTTCGGTATTTTGCAGTTAAGGGGCAGGATGCTGCTTGACTGCAAAGCATGGAATGGGTTTTTAGATGCTAAATCACAACACCTTGAATACCAAGAGGACATCAGGCTTAGGTCAAAAACACTTATTCTAGAAGTATTACCTGAACTGGTCCTTTAACAAATGGACAAGGTCCTTAATCTCACTCCTGTGACTGAAGCTGGGTAGGTGTGCTCCGAGGGCTCGGCAGAATCTTTCGGCTTCCTCCCAGTTCCTCTTTCTTACGATTCTTTCTATGTGGAACACCTTCACAGAAAGAGAATATCGTTCATCTGGAATAATCTTAAAATATTCGTAGATTTATCAGTGGCAGTCGAATGTGTGGGTCTCTGACATGAATTCTTTCAGGGGAAATGGACGCATAACTAAAAGCACACTCAGCACACAAGACAAGTCCTGCCCAGAGCGAACCGGAGGCCCACACAGTGATGGCCGCATCACCAGGTGAGTACCTTTCTCTAGCCAGAATGGAGAACTGATCCAACAAGTATCTGCCTACCTAGGGCCTTCAAGAGAAAGTACACCCAGGGGTCAAGGCTGAAAGAGTACACAGGAACATTCTGGAAGTAGTCTTCTACAAAGAAATTTGTCAGCACCGCAATTCTGAGCATCAAACACTAAGCCTGCAGAAGAACAGAACTTGTCTTCTGATCAGGAACAATCAAAGAGCTATCTATGTGGGCGTGTGAACATTGACAGACAGTGCCAAATTGAAACCTGGCACTTGAGACTGTTTTTTGATTTGTGACGATTAACTCCACACCAAAGGAGCTTAGCTATTTCAAAAAGAGAAGGGAGTGGGGGAGCAGGCACGGAAGATGAAGCCACTGTTGTCTGATTACTGGTCCCAACTCTTCAGTTCTCTGTCATGTATTCACATACCCTCCAGCCATGACTCCTGGTGAGAGGAACATGCTTCTCCCCACCTTCACACGGGACCTGGCCATGTAGTATGCTGAGGCAAGAGGCCTGAACTGCACCAACTTGGTCCCCTTCTTGGGCTCCAGTAATTTACTATGAACAAAACAATCTGACAGCTGCCACCCTTTAGTCTGAGGCCTAGAGTAAAGGGTAACAGACACCAGATCACAACCCAGCCAGCTGACCAAAATCTGGAAGAATTCACCACCCCTCCGTCAAACCCTAAGTGACATCTATACATGTAATCACCTTGATGGGTTTGAGAGTGGCATTGGGAGGTTTGTTTATGGAGCTATATAAATGATACAGACCCCAAATTGTTTTGATTTTAACACAATAAGAACTGGCTCTCTTTATACAAGAAGGAATGCTAATCCAATGAGAAGAATTAGGGGCTTAGGAGAAGCTTACATACGATGTCATCATGCTACAGGTCACTCAACTCCTCAGAGGGAAAGAACCACGGAGGAGAAAGGTCTTCTGGCTTTAGTCTTGCTTTTGAGGGCAGGACGTGGGTCGAGTTGAGCTGTCTGATACCAGAGACCTATGATGCTTTGCTAAGGACACCATGCTCCCAAGCATTTGTGTGAGGCACTGCGTGCTTAGAGGGAGGGACCTAATTTGTACAATGACGTGAGCAAGGATGGCAGATGGATGACCCCACGGAAGGGCCGAACGAGACGGCTACTTTACCTTATAACAAGAAAGGCTGGAAGGGAAAGTGTGCCAGCCTTCAGGACAGGGGTCGTCAGGCTTCGGGGCCGCTTCCTCGGATGCCTGGGGGACCCTCATTTTCTTGCATATCGAAAGTGCTCGGAAACTTCTGCAGTTCTTCACTTCCCACTTGCCAAGAGTCTTTCCAGTGGACATAGCCACGCACCCGCCCGGAGACGCTGGGGTGGGATCGGAAAGGTTAAAAAATTAAAACTTTAAGAGGAGATCAGGCACGATCAGGATGATACGAGGGCACAAATGAAAATGAAAACTTTCGAAGTTTAAACATCTCCACCACTGAGCCAAGACAGAGAGAGTAGGAGAAACAGCAGAGGGGAGAGAGAGAAAGAGAAAGAGAGAGAGAGAGAGAGAGAGAAAGAGAGAGAGAGACACACAGAGACAGAGAGACAGAGAGAGACAGACAGACAGACAACAGAGAGAGACAGACAGAGAGAGAGAGAGAGAGAGAGAGAGAGACAGAGAGAGAGAGAGAGACAGAGAGAGACAGAGAGACAGAGAGAGAGGAAGAAATGGGTTGTTGAGAACAGCAATGAGGAAGGTGGACATCACAGGCAAGTGTTTGCCGTGGGTGTCATTCTACAGGGACCTGTTAAGTAACCCCTACCAGATGGGTTCTATTGTCAGTGCAGTGAGGACGAATGTGGGGCAGAGGACAGTGCCACCAGACGGAAAACCTGGTATTGTAGAGCCAATTCAGGAACCCCTGCAATTCTCATAACAGAGAACGGCAGGCATTTAAATCTACTCCCAACCAGGTTCCTGTCCTAGAACAGGTGATCACAGCAGCCCATAAAGAGGACTGTGACAATCAGCCCTGTAAGGACAACACCCGAAGTCTTTCCACATGTTAGACGCATCCCTAACATCTCAGACCAGGTCAACAGAAAGCATCTGCCTCTAGACCCCAACTCACCCCAAATGTTTATAAGGTCCTATCCACAGGGACTAAAGTGCACGAGTTACTTCACCAACGGTCATCCGAGAGCAGGGAAGAGCGTTCTCTCCCAAAGGTCACTGGACCAACCAGCTATATGTTTGAGCCAAGCACAGCCACTTCTTGGGTATTGGCCCCGACGTTGGCCCCTAACTGCCTGCCCCCTGCAGCCCACCTGGCTCCAGCTTCCCCTGGGAAAGCTGAAATTCTTTGGCCATTCTGGCCTGGCCAGGGCCCCTCAGATCCCTGCATACAGCGCCCAGTGTGCACACTAGCACTCTAAGTGATTTCTTCAAGGTTATACTTAACAAGAGTTGACCCTAGATTTGAACTCAGGCAGTCTGCTTCTAGGGCAGTGTGGGCAATTGCTGTGCTTGAGGATAATGGCTCAGGATGGTGGCTCGATGGAGCGTAACAGCTTTGGGAATTTCAAAGCTATTTAGTAAACTTCAAATCTAAGCCTTCCCAGAGTCAGATCTACAGGAAGGGCCGGGGCATTGAAAGTAGAAGCAGCATGCGGAAGTACACACTTACTCACAACTCCGCTGACAGCCATCTGACTTTTATGTGCTCGTATTTTCGAAGGTAGTTTGTATGATCAGAGCTTCTCAAACAGAGACCGAATGATGTGTCCATGCTCACAGTTAGTAAGAGGGGCACCTCCTCTCCCACCAGATGAAGAAGATGCATGCCACGGTTTGCAAGTATATATGGTGGCAAGAGGTAGGAATGGAGAACACATGTCACGCCCCCTGCATGCGTGTGCTGCTGTGTATCCCCTGTTCTGCTGGCCTATACACGGCATGCTCACGATTGACCTGGAGTGCTGAAATTATTATCAAAAAGACCACAACAGTGTGTGCTCTGCCTTAAAAACCGGGGGCCGCTAGGGGCAATGTTTCATACCCTCTCCAACTTGCCCACAAAGAAAGAGATGTTTAGTGTAAACGTGCATTCAACATATAGGAAGTGTATAGGAGACTCAACCCATGACCTCATGCATACTAGACAAGCTCTCTAACACTGCACTATGTCCACAATTCTACTTTTTATTTTCCAGTCAGAGTCTCACTGTGTAGCCATGGTTAGCCCAAAACTTGCTATGAATTCTAGTTTGCCCTAGAATTCAGAGATCCACCTGCTTCTGCTTCCCCAGTGCTGGGAATTAAAGGTGAGCATGGCCATGGCTAGTCATTTTGCTGGGATGTGTTGTTATTGTTGTTGTTGTTGTTGTTTTTGTTTGTTTGTTTGTTTTTGAGTCAAGTGTTTGTGTAGCCCTAGCTCTGTAGGCTGGCCTCACTCATAGAGATCCTCCTGCCTCTACCTCCTGAGTGCAGGGACTATATTTTAAGAAACCTATGTCTTACCTATTAGAATATTTCTAATTTAAGTGATACAGGCTTAGCAGCTGTATTCTACCTGCTCTGTGTGAAAAGGTGGTTTTATTATTATTAATGCCACGCACGCTGGTAGTCATGATCGCGAGTCACCAAGTTTGTGAAGACCTTCTATTTCAAATACTGTGCTCTATGGTAAGATCACACAGTCCGATTTCCATGCTATAGAAAAGTATCTTGATGATCACATTATGTCAACACGAGATAACATCATACATCTGAAAAGAGGAATGTAGAATGACTTGCAAGCCCTATCTTGTTTGGACAAGTCAATCTAAACAGCACTGACTTGGAAGTCAGGAGATACGGATTTTACTGATCAATAAGCAGGCATATTTTGTTAAACAAATCACTGGAGCCTGTATTTTTCTCAGCTCTAAAGTCAGGTGGAACTTCTACATTCTTCTGGTTTCTGCGGCAAATTATGATAAATGCTTGGAGCTGTACAAATAAACTAACTTTAGAAATAAATGCTAACTTACACTGCCTTCCTAATTTATTCTCACAGAGACTAAGACAAATACGTGTTTAATTCTTCAGTAGGAAGTCAGGAGACAGATAGATAAAAATGTAAACTACTTCATAGGAAATGTTTAAAGAAAAAAACCACCCCAACAAAACAAACCCAACCCTCACCCTCATGGTGCTGGTCTTGGCTCTGGGCCATTGGCCTTGGAAATGGATTATCAGATGGACTGAGTGGAGACAACAAAAGCATTGCTTCTGGTGTGGGTTTCACAGACTCCAGGGCTGAACACCACCGACGCCCTTATCCCCAAGCAGAGGTGACGAGCGTGCTGGAGCGGGATGTGGTGTTTGCCACTTTGTGGTCTACCTCTTTGCTTCTTAAAAACTTAGGCAGTATCTCTACAGTAGAACGAGGGCTTTCTCACGGCACAGTTGGTACTCCGTCGGTGGCATTCCCCCTACCACCCCTTTTAAGTCTCTCCAAGCTAAAGTAGCAGGGATGGCCCCCCTTCTTCTCCCAGACCTGTCAGGAAGTGGGTGTCCACAAGGCTTCACACAGAGCTCATAATGTCACTTTAGTTTTAAACACGGATTTCACATGTGTTTTTGTTTGTGTTTGTGGATTTTTTTTCCTTTTGTTGGTGGTTTTTTTTTGTTTGTTTGTTGTTTTGTTTGTTTTTTTGGGGTGAAGCATTTGGTTAGCAAGCTTCTGCTTTACTGAGCTTGTGCTCTGTTGTTTTTCTCCATAGGCTATGTGGTTCTGGTTTTCTAGAACCACTATGTAGACCAGGTTGGCCTCGAACTCACAGAGATCTACCTGCCTCTTCATTCTGAGTACCGGGATTAAAGGTGTATGCCACTATGGCCCAACGGAGCCTGTGCCTTCTTATCTTTCTCTCTATTTTATCCTTCTCTAGACACACCCTGCCCCCAATTCATCACTATAACCAGTTGGCATGAGCATATTAATCTTTAACGAATTAGCATTTCGAATACTTATTGAATCCGAAGCAAGAGAATAGCTTCTGCTTCCCCAAGCTTCCCACTCCACCTTTCACCTCAGCACGAACAAGCTTTTGGAAATGACCATAAAATCGGAACCACAGGCAGACTTGGCACGATGCTAAGCCACGGCCCCACTGTGAATCACTCTTTCTGCAGCTGCCCGTCTCTGTCCCTAGTACCACAGCTGCCTATGTCTCCCGGGGAAACCTGAATAGGCAGACACAAGCAAGCTTTGCAGACTAGGTAACCGCAAATCTGGGGCTACATTAAAGCGTGGGGCTCTACGCCAACGGCCGCCTTGTCAGCTCTGCCCTAAAGCATTGCCAGCCCTTCATAAAGCGCTCACCTGGTTCAAGAAAATTCCAGTTGGAAAAGGTCACAGCCTGCTTCGCCCCCCCAGCCACGGCCCAACTGTACTCTCCTCGGGAGTCGGCGTCTCTCAGGCCAGTCCAGAAGTACTTCTGAAGGGACTTGTCGTAGTTCTTCATCATGTCATTCAAGTACTCCTGCTCAAACCTACAAAGGGTTTTGAAATAAGAAGCCATCCCCCCCACCCCCCTCGCCCCCGCGCTCTTTTCTCAGGGCACTCTTTAGGCAAAGTCAGTTACAGGTTTTCTCCCGCATGTGTACCGACGGTCACACCTGCTAGTGATGGTCAGGTTGCAGTTCGTCCCGAAAGGAACCTCTTTCTCATAAATCTTGTAACAGGTTTCTCCGTGTCTCTTCCAGCCCTAAGTCAGAGGAGGAACGCCATCACACGGTTTGAGACTTAATGATATCCCCTGTCCCCGGCCTCTGACAAAATCATCTGACCCCGAGGAAGCAGAGGACACGACTGTCCTCACCTGGGAAGGACGGAGCTTGGTTGCACCGGTCACCTCTACATGACTGAGATGTGACGTGGGGTTCTTGGCCCCATCTCCCTGACTCACTCTACTGCAACTATTGGTTGAATCAGTTCTCAGGGACAGCGCTGCCGCTGGAGGAACTCTAACTCTCTCAACATCGAGGAAGGTAGTCATATTTACATATTTATAGGAATTTGTGAACAGGTAAGCCTTTTCTTTCCCGAAGAATATCAGCGTGTCATGACTCTCCTCTTTCCCAATTTTGCTTAAATGTATGAACAGAAACCAGTACTTTCCCTTTCCAAGCTCCAATTGTGTACGCTTCAGATGTCCTCTTTAAGGACAGAGGGATAATTCCACTTCGGGAACTCACAGAGGTATTTCTTTGCCTACCTCATTCGGCGGACACAGCTCATCAGACGGTGCCTCCTTAGTTATTTCTCCCTTTTTCTTGCATACGTATCTGAGTTCTTTTTCACAGGACTGGACTTTCCACTGACCTAACTTTTAAGGATGAAAAATAAATTCTTATCGAACAAATTATTTGCCAAAACATTTTAGAATTAATTCACGGTAACTATGGGGGGTTGTGGTAGGGAGAGATAGTGTCTGAGCCTGCCAGCTCCACGACACTGTGCACAAAGCCCCTCTTCTTATAAGCTTAAGAAGGGCATGTAGACAAGAAGTTGAAGAGAGAAGAACTTCCTCCTCCCCATCCCCCAACCCCTGAAGCTGCCAGCATTCTAGTTGTTTCCCTGTGACCTGTCTGAAGTTTGTTCAGAGGTTAAAATCCTTGGGAGACATCAACTGAAATCTGGTCACATGTCCTCATGTACGTAAGGATGACAAGAGCTACTGCTCAAGAAGGGAAGGGTCAAGGGTTTCTTATAACTCTACTCCAGTCTAGACATCAAAATTGTCTCTTTCAAATATGCCACATAAACCTGATTTTGCTTAATTGGCTAAGCGGCATTGCTTCTCGAAACTAAATGTCGGTGGCCTTGACCGAGACCAGGGTCACTTTTGAATTCAGGCAGGCTGTGTGGCTAGGCCTTCTCTTCATTCCTCACTTTGGATGACGCGTTGAACCATCTTGGCTTTTAAAGTAGGGCACCAAGTGTGACACTTCTAAGAACGTCTTTGCAATCGGGCACTTCTAAATACGCACGCAGTTTGACACTTCCATTTAAAGTCTCCCTAGATTTCTAGGCGACAGTCACCCTGATTACCAGGAGAGACAGCTGCCTGTCGGAACTCGATGCAAACAAAACGAAAAGAGGTGTTTAAGTCCTTCTGTGCAAGATGCAACCTATTTAAGGCTCCCAGCCAGAGCATGCTTGGTGAGTGTTAAGCAAGCCACATCTCAGGAAGAGTTGATTTTCTGAACACATCTAACCCAATAAAACTTTAAAAATTAAAATATTGGAAAGCCTTTAAACATTTTTTTTAATTTAAAACTGAACTACTGAAAAGCATTTTCCAGTTAGCCTCAAATCATGACTTATTGAAAACTTAGTCAGACCATGAGAAGATGGAGTCTTTCAGGCTGAGCCCTGGCTACCTGCCAAACGTCAATCATAAGAGCAGGAAGGCTGACCGAGTCTTGGACCCTTGAGGAAAGCAGGTCACTTGACCCAGGAGTTCTAAAGAGTCCACGCTTCTTTTCCAGACTGGAGTGGGTGCTTAGACATCCAGTGGACTGCTTACTCAGCGATCACCACCTATCGGGATGCCAATCTACAGGACCTGACCTTTTCCTTCTCAGCTTGCACAGATCCCGTTCCTAGCACAATGTTAATATTATTAGGAGCGCTAACAAAAAGGACTGTAAATAAACCCCGGGAGGCGTCCTACCTTTCCTAAATAGGAAACACAGTTGGGAGTCTTATTGTAGGGGACGTTTGGCTCATTCTCATTCCAGTACGTTAGAGTAACTTCCGTCCCGTCCGACCACTGGAACAAAGTGGGGCTGTTTGTATTCCTCAGGCCTGTCCAGATCTCTTCTTTGACATCTAAAAGAAAAGCATTTTCTTTGTTTGGCTTTGCCCTGTTGTATGTTGCAATATGTATGTTGCTGATGTGGTTTCGGGGGGCTTCTTGGTACCCCTTAGTCGCCTACTAAGGGTGTTGATGAGCAGGCGGGGGGCGGTCTCCAGGCCTACAATGTTCCTCTTACTGCACCCAGTGCACCCAGGGGGAAAAATGCTCTAGGATCTGCCAGCTGGGGGTCCCTTGAAACTGATGTGTCCCTCGAAACTGCTGCACACAAACTCTGCTCTATGGGTATTAGTGAAACTCTATAAACACAGTCCTAGATACTCTAAGTAGAACTGTTTCTTGTCCACTGTTGCTCCGAAATGACCTCGGTCTTCACATGGACAGCAATGACAGACACATAACAGGTACCCCTGCCGCCTGCTTCTAGGAAGATGGCAGAGTCTAGGATGTCTTTGTTTGTCATAGTTCCCAATGGTCGAAAGAGGGATAGGATCATCAAGTAAGTTTTTAGAAGAACTTAAAAAGGATGCAGCACAATTACGGGCAGAGGGAGAGTTTCTGATTTAGTGGCGCTGGACAGGGGCAACTATTTAAACCGTAATGCAGAGAAATGAAGCTGAAACAGAAGGGTTACCTCAGTTCCTCATGTTTCCTAACTACCTTCCATTCAAAGATTTATTTATTTACTTTATGAGTACTTTATGCCTTCACCAGAAGAAGGCATCAGATCCCATTACATGGCTGCGAGCCACCATGTGATTGCTGGGAATTGAACTCAGGATCTCTGGAAGAGCAGTCAGTGCTCTTAACCGCTGAGCCATCTCTCCAGCCCCCTAACTACCTCTCAAGAGCTCAAAAGCCATGTGGTAGCTACAGCACTGGATAAGGCGGGGTCTGGGACAAGTCCACTTCCTGAAATGCCCCTGCATGTGCCCTTCCTGCTGGGCAGGCTGAAAGCCTGGCACTCCCACCGTGGTTGAAAGCAGGGAGACTTGAAATGCTTTAAACACCTGAAACAAGAGGTTTAAAACAAACTCACCCCCACTGTGGAGTTTTGTGACGACCAACTCCACATCTGCTAAGGAGTGAATGCTGGTGAGGTCTGCACCCAAGGCTTTGCATTTCAAACGCGCTGCGTCCCAGGAACCACTTTCGTTTGCCAGCAGATAGCAGAACCCTTTATTAGGCAGCCAGCCCCCGTCACAGCGGGTATCTGAGTCCGTCCAATCATCTGGGGGTGGAGAGAGTAGTGGTTTATATTCCAGTAAAGACAGATCCATTCTGAACCAAAGACCCTGCCAATGTTTCTTTCTTGGGTCACAAGCTTCAGGAAAACTGGGAGACCTGACGTCAGCTATCAGAGTGACGTGCATTTTACCCCGTGCTTACTATATCTGGCACTGTGAGAACTCCTGAGGAGATTCAGGTATGAAACGTCCTTATTCTGAGACACATTATGGAATGTGGCTGGGCCAGACTAAGGGGCATAAACACAGTCGGGGAAGGGAATGACTTTAGTCGTCCTAAGTGGAAGACAGGTATGGAGTAGGCCAGAGGCTGACAACCTTTTCCTGGTCTGAGATTTGGAAGGTCACCCCCACCCATGTCGCTGAGACCGGTAAAATGCAAGCCTTCTTTTCTCGTGTGGCCAGCTTAATAAGTGGATGCACATTAACACCTACTGTTGAATAAAGGGCAGGTAGAGATTTAAGGGGCAGGATGTGGCATTAGTACATCCTCAAGGGACGGCAGCAAAGGCTGGGGGGAGGACGGAATGGCTTCTTTAGACACTTTCATCCGCTCTGAAGGACCAGGGAGTCTCAGGCCATAACAAAGTGCATTAGGGAAGTCTAACCTTTCAGAGGCAAAGGGCTATTACTCTCGTTAGCAAAACTAGAAAGCGGTTTTGCTGTTCCACATATCCAGATCCTCCTGGAACATTTAATTATCTATTTTTTTTTTTAACAAGCAAACACAGTCATCTTAAAAAAGTGGAGTTTTTTTTCTTCTTTTTTCTTTTTTTACAAGAAAATAACTCAATTAACTTAGGCGCTAAATGACATTCATTATTGCTATGGGATATTTCAATTATGGAAAGAAACAGAGAGAAAAACCACATGTAAATGAACTCAAGCAATCATTCACACACTGTAGCCTCTATCTCCACAGAAACATATTTTCACAACGTTAAAATGATAGGTAGGCATAACATTTTGTTCTGCTCTTTGAATTTTCCTGCCGGCACAGTTATAATAGGCACACGTTATGGAAACACCGCAATTTATTTAATAATGGTGACTTCAAGATATTTATTTATGCTACCGTCAGTTCTTGTACGTTCTCCCCTGTGTGGCCTCTCCATTATGTTTTCTGTCATATGGGCTATATTTGGTTACTTGGAAGATAAATGTTCATTTCTTCCTGTTATTGTAAGACACTTCCCTACCTTATTCCATGTAACTCTTTTTAAAATTGCTCTATATTCCTCTCTGGGTAAGAACTCAGTGCTGGGGAGATGGCTCGATGGGTAAGAGCCCTTGCTCTGCAAGTACAGGGGCCTAAGAATCTGAGTTCCAATCCCTAACACATTTGTAAAATTCTGGGCATGGATATGTAGACATGTAGCACTGGAGACAGAAAAACGTGGACCGAGTGTGTGTGTGTGTGTGTGTGTGTGTATCCACAAGACAACCTCCGGTGTCATCCTCAGGAAAGTTATCAGCCTCCTTTGAGGAAGTGAGATAGAGTCTTACATTAACCCAAAGCTTATCAATTAAGGTAGACTATCTGGCCGGTCAACCCTAAGGATTCTCCTGCCCTGCCCACCCCTCACCTCCAGCCTTGGGATGACAAACATAGTATTTTAGCATGGATTCTGGGGATAAAAACAAGACCCCCCCCCACTCCACACACACACACTAACCAACCATTGGCCGTATCCAGTGAAGGAAAGGAAAGTAGGTATCTGCATGCATTTACAGAGTTCACAAAACTCTGGCCGTATTTGTGCACACGAGGAAGGGAAGGGCACACCTGGGCGCTCCGCCGTGTTGTTCAATGGCTTCTTGCAGATGTACGGCTGCGGAGATTCGCAGGAAACACTTTGCCACAGCCCGGACTCTGTGTCCATTCTTGCACAGCTCGACCCACCGATCACAGGTGCAATGGGCGTGCCTTAAAAAGACAGATTTTCCCGGAGGTCGGAGGAGGTTAGGGCCAGAGTGGACTTAAAGTTATCCAAGTTCATAATTGTCTGTCGTTATGGAGGCTCATGGTACAGTTGAAACTTTCAACTAAGGTGGAAAGTTACAGGCTGCAGTGAGCCACGGCACCTCATCTGTCCTTCTCCTGGATCACGAGATGGAGGGAGAACATCCGCGGAAAAACAAACCCGTTATCCGCTCTAGACCTGCTTCCACCACACACATCTGTGGCCAGAGCCCCTTAGTGCACATTAAACTTACCCTACGGTAAATATTTACAACCAGACAGAAATACTAATGTGCGGCTCTGCCTTGGAGACCGTAAATATTCTTTCAAGGACTGGGACTGTAGCT